>NC_044001.1:305000-429818 GCF_902150065.1 Myripristis murdjan | reverse complement strand
CCCCCCCCCCCCCCCCCCCCCCCCCCCCCACCTTGTGAATGGGAGCTGCAGGCCAGGCTGCAGATCACATTACAGAGGAGTCCCTGCACGCCTCGCTCATTCATTACAGTCACATTACTGCCTCACTTCAGCTTCATGTTAATGTCACACACTCACTCACACACACACACACACACACACACACACACACACACACACACACACACACACACACACACACACACTCACAAAGTGACACACCCATCAGAACAGTCTGCAAAGCTTCAGCTGGACACAAATAACAAACTACATTATGCAAACACCCTGATGTGTGTGTGAGTGTGTGTGTGTGTGTGTGAGTGTGTGTGTGAGTGTGTGTGTGTGTGTGTGTGGGAGGGGGGGTGCAGAGTTGCATCCCTGCTACAGAACAGGCAGACAGCTGCAAACACACTGATGTGTGTGTCTGTGTGTGTGTGTGTGTGTTGCTAGGCAGGTTTCCCCCTTGGCTGGTCACATCCAGCCTCCTGCTTACTTGTTTACCTCAAATTACCACACACACACACACACACACACACACACACACACACACACACACACACACACAGCAGCCCTTCCCCCTCCTTCGCTCTGCTGTTCACTCCTTGTCTCCTCCTCCCTCCCCCACCTCTCCCTCTCTCTCAGTGGAACGAGCCTCGTTTGCCCAAGCTAAGGCTGTTGTTTACTCCTCACACTACTGAGAGGTGTGTGTGTGTGTGTGTGTGTGTTGGTCTGAATGTTGAGGATGCAGTGTGTTACGCTGGCATCCTGTCTGTCTGTATGTTCTGTTACCTGTTCCCTGTTCCACAGAACCTGCATCAGAACAGCCGGTGGTCGTTTGGCTGGTACAGCATGAAAATGGCGATCATGGTCAGTTGCTATGGTGACGACACAAGTCAGTCAGGCGGCTGAGTGCATCACACCGAGCAGGATAAATCTGAAAACACAGCTTTTTTTTTTTTTTTTTAGCCTTCCATCCACAGTAAGCCGGCATTTCGACAAAGACAGAGCCGTAAATGATCATTATGAGAATTATTACTTTCTGTTTTGTTTTTCAAAATGTTCCCTTTTTGTTCATTGGTTTTCGCTAATTTCATAGTCACATTTTTCACTACATGTTTCTGAAAGAAATCCAATGAATTGTCTCAGGTGTCAAAGGGTTAACTAACAGACAAAATATGTATGAGTGATGATTTTAATACACAGACAGACACAGGGGTCACAGCCCTGCAGGCCTGTTATCATGTCAACCTTTGATTTCCACAGCCAAAAAGGTCCATACGTGCTCTGAAGCCATAAAAGGTACATATACGCACCGTTTCCTCTAAATGTTAAGGTACAGTATCAGGAGCCAGTGTTTGTGAGGCACGCAACCACAGCAACCGGTTCCAGCCAATCACAGCAAACCTCAACCGCCATGAATCATGCGAGCCGCCTCGTAACGCCATCAGCCCACAGCACGCCGCCTGGTTGTTTTGAAACGCTTCTCTGTGAAGTGAATGCAGTCTCAAAGATGCCCTTTTTATGTGTGTTGTGATTTTTATTATGCTGTATTTATTATTCAATTTAATCTTGTATTTCTAATATCAGACTTTTGCACAGGTCAGCCAAGAACAAGTTTCTACCTTTCTACCTTAAGTGGACAAAACAAGTGAATGAAACTGCAGTGACGTCAAGTGATCCCAACTGCTGCAAAACCTCAGTGCCGTCATTCACGTCATGCAGCGAGCTGGAGATGATGGCAGAGGCGGGGAGTTTATTTAACGAGCTGCTCGCTTCCTTTAACACAGAGCGGCGCTTGGCTGAGGGGGGCGGGGCTTCAGGCGTGATGTGTTTCAGAACAAAGTGAACAATCTTCCCGTATAGAAGAGCTTTGTTAATGATAAGACAGGGTCCAGGCAGGGGAACACACAGCACGCACACACTGCCGTCGTATGGAGGTCAAAGGTCAAGGCCTGACAAGCCTCATGAGATAGAGACGTCCAATCAGAGCCTGGGGATTTGCTCACCCTGGACTTCCTGTTCGATTTTTAATTCAGGAGAAATTAACTGGGGAATTAATATGGAATTTGAATTCTGTATAATTTGATTCTGCATTTCCACTCAAAACTTATGCACACACACACACACACACACACACACACACACACACACACACACACACACACACACACACACACAGTGAGTCCAGGCAGGACGGGGTTAACCTTCAGTCTGGCGCTGTGCCAGACTGATGCATTCTGGGAAGGAAAAATGGTGAGGCTCATTGCCAAGTACAAACCATCCGACATTAAGCTGGCTGACAGATACATCCCCCTAACACACACACACACACACACACACACACACACACACACACACACACACACACGCCTGGCTGCAGTTCAAAGTGTTCTTTCATTTAAGATGTGGGCGAGCGAGCGAGAGAGAGAGAGAGAGAGAGAGAGAGAGAGAGAGAGAGAGAGAGAGCTGGTTGGCACGCTGCCAGCCTCATGCAGCTTGTCCTCTCTCTCTCTCTCTCTCTCTCTCTCTCTCTCTCTCTCTCTCTCTCTCTCTCTCTCTCTCTCTCTTCTCTCTCTCTCTCTCTCTCTCTCTCTCTCAGATTAGCTCCAGTGAGTCGCTCTCAGATGGGAGCTGATGAATACCGTCTGCGTTGCCATGGAAACGTGCTAGGCGACAGCAAGGAGAGGTCTTGTGAATTTACGATGTGCAGCTTCGTTCGCTCTGAATGATTATGCAAATCTAGCGAGCAACACACACACACACACACACACACACACACACACACACACACACACACACACAGAAATAGCTAGTCTGGTCTGAAAATCTGCAGAATTCCGTCTGTGTTTGATAAAACTGTCAGGTTGACAGCCCCCACCCCCACCCACCCACCCACACACACACACACACACACACACACACACCACACACACACACACACACACACACACACATCACCTGGTTTGCTCTGGCCGTTGGTCATGGCTGGGTGTTGTTATGGCAACACTTTCAGTCTCCATGGTAGCACGTCTGGTTGCTGAGCTACACGGGTTGACGAGGACAAGCTGTCTGCTGTTTCCTGATGGACAGACAGACAGGCAGGCAGGCAGGCAGGCAGACAGGCAGGCAGGCAGGCAGGCAGACAGACAGACAGACAGGCAGACAGGCAGTCAGAGAGACAGAGAGACAGACAGGCAAAAACAGTGTGTCAGTCAGTTATTTTCTGCATTTTGCCCATTTTTAATTTCATTTCAGCTCTGAACACGAAAACCAAACCAGAGCTGAGACCAGAACAGACCAGCAGGGACCAGAACAGACCAGCAGGGACCAGAACAGACCAGCTGAGACCAGAACAGACCAGCTGAGACCAGAACAGACCAGCAGAGTCATGATTACATGATTAAGATCAGTTTATGGTTCTGGGTCAAAGCCCTGCTGTGGCTGCAGGGCAGGCGTCTGGTTCCTGCGTCGAACCATCAGCCCTGTCAGTGAAGAGGGACACTGCAGCGTTGCTACGGCGGCTGCTGGGCTGGACCTCTGAGCAAGGCAGCGCAGGCAACCCTAACCCTGCTTCAGATGCACACACACACCTGACCTCATGCCTCATTCAATTCTAGTCTATGTTCAAATTTCTGTAAAATAAATGTTCTTCCTCTGTGATTTTCCTTCATGATTTCATGTTAAAGGTGCAGTCCAGATTAACGTGACAGGCGCCCTGCAGCCCGGGTGGCTGATGTGGCTCTCTCCTGCCACCTGCTGGTGAGCAGTGAACAACCTCATGTCAGGGTTCACACTCTCATTGAAAATTTCTCTTCATGAAAACAAGTTTCAGTGCAAACACAGAAGTTGTGATCGATCAGACCGCGCTCTGCTTTTCAGGACAGCCAGGCCTCCCAGAGTGTGTCACAGGACAGGTGTGGACAGGTGTGGACAGATGTGGACAGGTGTGGCCTGAACCGTCACTGCTCTCACGGCTTCCCCTCTCTCCCCCCCTGCCTTTCCTGTCTCTCTACTGTGACTGTCAAATAAAGCAGAAATGGCCAAAAAAATAAAAAATCTTTAAAAAAAAGAACACCTGGACTGAGGAAGTGCCCCTGTCCCTCCCTGAGAAACAACCTGGACTCTGTGTGTGATGTGTGTGGACTCACCTGGCCCGGAGCCTCCGCCGCTCCTGGGAGGCGGCGCCGTCCCCGCTCTGGCCCGGTGGGAGGAGCCTGAGCTGCTCCGGGGGCCCTGGTCCTCCAGGCCACTCCCCCTGGGTCCTCGCTCTCTCTGCTGCACTGCGGGCGGCCCTGGGGCAGGACACCATGTAACTTCATGTTTGTAATTTTTCAGTTCATGTTCATGATGTAGAAACGTGTCGGTCACGTCCGTCTGCTGCCCTCCTCACACGTCCATTCATACTTTCACTTCAACAGAACAACACAGCGTGCTAGCAGAGAGTCTAGCTCCTGACATCATCACCGCCCACCTACCTGCTTCCTCCAGGTGAGTGACGTGGAGGGCAGCGGGTCGCCGGTTCGACTCCACGGCGCCTCCTGGAGCTGAGAGGTTAGAGGTCACCACAGAGTCAGAGGTCACAGAGGTCACCAATCTGAGGGCCGATCCCAGCAGCTGGCTCTGATTGGAGGAGACCAGAGCCAATCAGCATACAGGAAGCAGAGTAAAGCAGAAACAGCAAGTTAAGCTGATACCTGGTCAGTCAGTAAACCAGTCAGTAAGAAGTGAGGCTGAGAGATGTGGTGACAAAAATCATGTTGCAATTAATTTTATAGATATGGTTATACGATTCACCATTTTAGCAGGAATGATAATTGTTGCATTACAATTTTCATTTTCAGTGAAAAAGCTGTTAAATAGATGATGGTATGATTGTTGCTGGACTATGTACCAAAACAACATGTTTTCTTACATCTGGAAAAAATACAATTTGTAGGCCAGAGCGTCTCTGTAGTGGCATAAAACTTCATTTACAACAATGTTTTGTCATACATTTTACCTTTTTCAATCACAGCTCCTGCGATTTGGATCTTTTCCATATTGCTATTTCAATAATATTTGCATTAATTATTGTGTAGTTATTGTGACAGTATGACAGCCAGTCGCTGTCTGGTACCTGCAGGTGAAGCTGCTGGTTGTGGATGGTCTGCAGGTTGTGTAGTGTCTGTTGGCTCAGGCTCCGCCTCCCGCCTCCTCCCTCCCTGACAACAGTGATGTCACAGTGATGTCACACTCTTCAGCAGGACAGGAAGCTACCTGACCAGTTACATCCTGTCAGCTTGCCTGTTAGTTTACCTGTCGTCCTGCAGCAGCTGGTTCACTCCTTCAGCCAACTGAGACACTCGCAGCTCCAAGTCTGTCTGAGCCTGGAAGAGCAACGCCAACACCATGACAACACCGTGACAACACCATGACAACACCATGACAACGCGGTGACAACACCATGACAACACCGTGACAACGCCGTGACAACGCCGTGACAACGCCGTGACAACGCCGTGACAACACCGTGACAACACCGTGAGCAGGAGAAAACAACAACATGACAACATGGTTGCTGTTGTTCTTACAGAATACAGCTGTCCCTCGCTATAACACGGTTCACCTTTCGCAGCCTCGCAGTTTCGCAGATTTTTTTTAGTGCAATTTTGCATGCTTTTTTTTTTTTTTTACTGGACTTATTTTTCTATGAAGGTTTGAACTTTGAGAGTTTAAACAAGAGAGAAAAGTGAGAAAATGTTAATGCCTGTCTGAGAAAAGTGTATAAAGTGTGTAGTGAGGGGTTTTACAGCCTTAAAACATCTAGAATAATTGTAAAAAGTAAAGCTGACTACTTCGCGGATTTCGCCTATTGAAGGTTATTTTTAGAACGTCACTCCCGCGATAAACGAGGGACCACTGTATTTACATTTTTGCAGTGCCTGAGCAGCAGACTGAGGTCGGCTGTACCTTGATGAGAGGAGCAGCAGCAGCCACAGCAGCAGCAGTGACAGCAGCTGCTGTGTTGGCAGCCTCACCCAGCTGACCTGAGCTCAGCCCGGACTCCACCTGGACACCCGGCGGCCACACCGGAGCCTGGACCGGAGCCTGGACCGGAGCCTGGACCGGAGCCTGGACACCCAGCGGCCACACCGGAGCCTGGACCGGAGCCTGGACCGGAGCCTGGACCGGAGCCTGAACCGGAGCCTGAACCGGAGCCTGGACCGGAGCCTGAACCGGAGCCTGGACACCCAGCGGCCACACCGGAGCCTGGACACCCGGGGGCAACACCAGAGCCTGGACCGGAGCCTGAACTGGAGCTTCTACACCCGGCAGCCACACCGGAGCCTGAACACCCGGGGGTGACACCAGAGCCTGGACTGGCCCAGGGGCCAGCAGCTGCACCTTCACCTCCCTCCTGTGGGGGGCACTGTTAGACCTAAAACACATACAGGAAATTAAAGACTCGGACACAGTGGCTTCAGTTGAATTGTCATAATGTGACACCCTCTGTCCTTTTCTATCCACTTTTCCTTGACCTTGATGGAAAAGTGATATATGGACTTTGGAAAAGACGCCGGTGATGCTGAAAGAATCCCACTGCACTGACACGCTGTAACTGCAAAAATAGTCTATTTTCATATTCTACAGATGTGGGTTATGTGATGCTGCTGTCAATATGACCATCAGCAGGAGAACTCAAACAGCATGTGTGTCTGCTCTGATCTGTTCATATGGACGCCCGAATGAAAAGCAAGAGGTTCTTCAGCCCACACACACTCCTCAGGCAGACACATACACACACACTGATCTGAGCTCAGCAGCTCCAGCAGGGCAAACAGCAGCAGTCAGGGGGTCAGAGGTCACAGCAGCACCTGAACGCACCTCAAACCCCACAAGCTCCGGGCTGGTTCATGTTTTCTCACCTGTGTTTCAGAGCTGCCAGCCCGGCTCCTCGACCTCCGGCGGCGAAACGTGAGATCAGAAGGTCGTGATCTGGTGGTGACATCAGCAGGAATTTAATCAGCAGGTGTTTAATTCAAGGTGATGAATTTCATTAATGTTGTGATCAAAGTGTCACTGGGAGATCAGACTTCCTGCTGTAAAATGACAGGACTGCCCAGCTCTATCAGACACATAACCAGACAGTAAACACACAGTCAGTCACATGGCAGATAAGCAGGCAGACAACAGATAATTAACCTCAGTAATCAGATTATTCTCTGATATGTGAGTTGCCATGGAAACAGAAAGCCAGTTTCTATAAAGGGATGAACAGAAAGTCGGTTAGCACAGGTAGATCTCTGCTGGAGAAACCAGATCACGGTCACCATGGAGACCCTTATTCACATTTCTGAACGTCTTTTTCCATGTGAGCACGTGCCGGAGAAGATAGTAATCAGAGTAAAGTAACACATAAACAAGTGACCTGATTTCCTGCCAGAAGCCAGTAACTCCCAATAATCTGCTGCGCACACGCACACACACACACACACACACACCATAACCAACATTGTTTAACTTTGTGTGGAAATAAAAATAAAAAAAACTCTCCCTGACAAGAATGTTATGTAGTAAAAAAACAAACAAAAAAAAACCAAATCACACTGTTTGATCATAAAAAATAAAAATTAAAAATTAAAAAAAGAATGTTATGAGTATGAAAACTCTTGTTCATTGCATTTTACTCAGTACTTCATAAGTGCCCACTGCAAGTGTTGTATTCATTGATTCACTTAAGAATATTCATGTTGTGTGTTTATAAAAAGCTTGTTCTGTAAATAGTTTGATTACTGTTGTGATCAAAAACATTGATCTGAAGCTTCTGAGGCTGTTCTGTAAATTGTTCTCTAATAAACAATAAATATAGCAACTTCTGATCAACCCGTATCAATTTCAGGCTTAAAGTAACATACTGGTTAAGCCCCGCCCATTTCCATTTCAGGCCCCACCCACTCTGAATACAGATACGGATACAGATACAGATAGTGGTGTACTCGCTCATCCCGAGTAACCAGGGAGACCCCCCCCCCCAAAAAAAATAGAAAACAGCTCTGTAAAAGATAATCATGTTTCTCCTGTGTTGGTGAAAACAGTCCAGTTACTGATCAATATCTGGAATCAAATGGACTGATCAGTTTGTAGCATTTAGCCCCACTGACCGCCACATGCTCTACTCTGTTTAGCAGGGGCTCAGTGCTGCCCCCGCTGGACACAGCACTGACCTGCACTGTGTCTTTCTGTCTCTCTGCAGGTTGTGGTGGGGCTCTCACTCCGGCGGCGCTGCGGCCCAGCAGGAGGCCTCCTGGCCGGGATCGGCCGCCCGGCTCGGCCCACTTCCTGTAGGACACACAAGTTGTTGTTGTTGTTGTTGTTTTTTTTTGCTGTAATGTTGCTGTAATGCAGAAGGTTTCACACAACAACAACAAGCTTCAGTTTCTACATCAGCAACATTACAAACAACAGGGCTCCTGGTCCTTTATGGAAATCATTTTCCAGGATTTTTCAAGGACTTATTCAGTGACTTATCTACATGTTCACTGCTGCTTAGCATGATTCAAAATGGTCATCAACACCTTGTTTGTGCTCTACAACATGTTTTTTTACGTGTAAAAAAAAAGGTACATGTTAATGAAACATTAACAACATGCAAATATCAGGTGAAGTGAAGTGAAACAGAAACGGTTTGTGCACACCTGAGTGTGTTTCTGCAGGTGTGGAGGAACAGGGATGGAGCAGATGGAGACGGGACGTCCCAAACACTGGAACCTGCAGCGCCTCATTCACCGCTCACATGATCAGCTGTTCATCCAGGTAAACAGCGTGTTGTCATGTGCCAGTTTCTGATCGTCTGATTGGCTGTGCCGTGTTTCATTTCTCCCTGTGTCGATCTGATCTCAGGCCTGCCTGATCGAGGCCTCAGACTCAAACATCACAGTTTTTTGTGAATAAAATGTGGAATTCTGCAGGTTCCATCTGTGTGCAGGACTGCTCTGTTTCTGTTCTTCCACACCTGCAGAGAGACACTCAGGTGTGCACAAACTCTGTAATGACATGAAAGCAGACTCACGCTTCCTGCTGGCTCTCTGTTCTCTTTGCTCCGTCTGTCTCTGTTTCCTGCCGCACAAGAAAGAAATGTTCAGTCCAGCTCGGAGCTGATGTCCACGTCTGCCCGGCAACAACAAGTCAACTCACCGACATCAGATCAGCTGTCAGCCACAGAACGCTGACCTGTGCGCCGGGGGCGGAGCCACCATGGCAAAAGTGAGGAGGGTGGAATGTTCAGCAGTAAACATACTTTTTTTTTTTTTTCTCCATATAAGTAAATTAGCAGGTTTGTGTCGTTTTACTGGCCGTACACATGACCGGTTGTGCTGCCTCACTGTTCTCCACACAGAGCTGAATGAAGGGAATCTGGACTGTTTGTAGATTCTCAAAGACGTTTCACTTCTGATCCGAGAAACCTCTTCACATACACACATACACTCTCACACACACACATACACTCATGTACACACATAGACTCTCACACACACACATACACTCTCACGTAGACACATACACTCTCACATACACACATACACTCTCACGTAGACATATACACTCTCACGTACACACATACACTCTCACGTAGACATATACACTCTCACGTACACACACATACACTCTCACATACACACATACACTCTCACGTAGACACATATACACTCTCACGTAGACACATATACACTCTCACGTATACACATACACTCTCACGTATACACATACACTCTCACGTACACACATATACACTCTCACGTACACACATATACACTCTCACGTACACACATATACACTCTCACGTACACACATATACATTCTCACGTACACACATATACACTCTCACGTATACACATACACTCTCACGTACACACATATACACTCTCACGTATACACATACACTCTCACGTATACACATACACTCTCACGTACACACATATACACTCTCACGTATACACATATACACTCTCACGTATACACATACACTCTCACGTATACACATATACACTCTCACGTATACACATACACTCTCACGTACACACATACACTCTCACGTATACACATATACACTCTCACGTATACACATACACTCTCACGTATACACATATACACTCTCACGTATACACATACACTCTCACGTACACACATATACACTCTCACGTATACACATATACACTCTCACGTATACACATACACTCTCACGTATACACATACACTCTCACGTACACACATACACTCTCACGTATACACATATACACTCTCACGTACACACATACACTCTGTGTCCACTTCATCAGCTCCACCTGTATGATCTAATCTAATCCAGTCCAGCTGTTGTGCCATAAAGTCTATAATGCTCAGCTTGTCTTGTTGTCACGGTAACAGAGGTGTTCATTCACTTCTGTGTTTGGCATTGAGCTTATAGTTAGTGCTGCACTTTACTGACAGCTGTTTCCACTATTCTGTCCCCCCCATAAATATTGAATAAGCGAGGACAAAATATGAGAAACCCCTCTCAGTATGATGCAGTCCAGTAGCAGACCTGCAAACTACAACCTCAGTAATAAACACAGAATTAAAGTGACACATTCTGCACAATGTCAACACAAACTGAACATTATAAACTCTGATAAAAGGTGGAAGTTATGTCCGAGCTGCTGAGCTGAGCTGGTCAGGTGGAGCTGAGAGAGGGAGCTGAGCGGATATTAAAATTCTCCCCACCCTCTCAACTCTGTGTATCACTTTTATTGCTTGTTTTTCATCATTTCATCAGTGAAACGAAAAAAAGGCAATGGAATCTCCCTTTCTGCAATTTCACAAATAGAATAAAGAAATTGTGTTTTAAAGAGTCTTTAGCCTCTCCTTGATAATCCAGACCAGATTTGACAGGTCTAAGTATAGTGGGTTTGATCTGGACCTGGTCCAATGTGGTCTAATGTGGTCCAGATGGGGAAAAAAGCTGTGAAATCTCCGTTTTTTCACAAATAGAAGAAACGTTGTGCGGTCACTACAAAAACCAGCTGTTACAGTAAAATGAATAAGACTCCGAGTTACAAAACTCTGATGTCCCCTGTCATGTCTTTTCAATACTGAGCCGGCAGGACCACAACAAATCAGAGCAATAAGAATGATCAAAATGTAGGATTATAAATCATTAAAAGACCATTTCATTACATGATTCATTCTCATCTCATATCGATCCTATTTGTTACGCTTCATGCATCTGTGCTGCCTGCAGGACATTCACACATTTTCACTGTTTCAGGAATAACAACCAAACTAAACGCTGCTCACCGGGCGGAGCGGCTGCAGCTGCCCGGACAGCAGAGGCCGAGTCCGGCTTGGGTCTGACGGGCGGCCGCCGCTGCGGCTCCGTTCTGGGGGTCCGCTGGGGCGGGGCTTCTGCGAGCCTCCGGACGGTCACCTGCACCGTGCCGGGAACAGGTGCTCCACCTCCGGGTCCGGGTCCAGCTTCATGTCTCCGGTCCGGCAGAAACACTCCGGTGGAGCGGATCAAAATGTCCCCGGTGTCCGAGCTGCAGGTGGACTGCTCCTCCAGGTGAATTTCACCTGACGAATCCAACAGCACCGCACGAGCCATAACGCTGCAGGGCGAATGCCAACGCTAAACCCAGCAAACCCAGCAAACCCAGCGGGCAGCGTCAGTGCTCACGGCGGAGCAGCCGGTCAGCCTCGGCGGCTTCACTTTTCAAACTTCCCGCTCCCGCAGCCTCCGGCCGGAAGGCAGCCACACAACAAGAGTCCCTGAAACAACAACAAGCTGGAGTCTTTTTACAAAACCCGTGACTCTGGAGATTTTTAATCCTTTAAAAAGACGAACGGAAGGAGACTGGTCCAAAATGTGAGACACGTAAAGTGAGAAAACGACCAAAAAGCTGACAACACAGCAACAGTTGCTGACAACAAACTCACTTCCTGTTTCCGAATCGGAGAAGGAAAATCACGGACAGATGTCTCACTCTGACTACAGCTCACTCTCACTCAGCGCTGATCACTGAACCACAACTCAGTGTTCATTCTGGCAAGAATACATTATACATAATTTATTGTTATTGTTGTTGTTATTGTTAAAGCACCAGATCTGTTTCTATGGTAACAGCTCCTCGCGTGCAGTGAGGTTAACACTGTTTTTTACTGCTACAGTTTTTAATTGCGAAGTGATCAGTCTTCTCAGTTCATTATCTTTGAAGTAAACTATGCAAAATGTAACTAAATGCTGCCACCTAGTGATGTAAGAGAAAATATTATTTACAGTTAGTAATATTTATTTAGTATTAACAGCAGTAATGTGGAATGTAACTCGCAAAATAAAACATAAATATGATAGGAAAAAATTGCAATATAATAATAACGGTATTTAATCGCACAGTCCCAGTGTTTTTTTTTTTTTTTTTTTTTTTTTTGGAGGGGAACTATGTGTTTTTTCCGCTTGTACAACACCGGGCGGTTTATACAGTAGCACACTGCTCGGTGGTCCTAAGCGCATTGCATTTGTCGTCAAATTAATTTTTAAGTTTGAGTCTTGTAGGCAGTTTCCCCAAATTAACACACCACGCGCTTGATGATTTGGTTTACCTGGTAATTACTTTATTCGGCTTCCGTAGTTGTGCGGTTCGCTGTTCCCGCAGCTCGTCAGTCACGTGTCCTTCAGGGTGTCCGCTCGGAGCTTCAGGTGAGACCCGCAGCTTTCTGCTCTCAGGTAGTTTGGAAGGAGCTCCAGCCGTCTGAGGCTTCATGTCCCCGGCAGGCTGCTGGCGATGTTTACCTGCTGAAGCCTGGAGTCACAGCAGGGAGGCTGATGCTAATGCTAATGCTAAAACAACATGGCTGCCCTTGGGGGAAACAGCCGGTTATAATTTATAATTCATTATTTTCAGAAAATTAAATTCGATTTATTAAACTGTTGAATGGGTTTATTAGTTATGAAAGGTGCTGACAGTCTACCGGGAGTGTGACAGCTTGACTCTGCCGGATGCCAGACTCCGCTGAAAAAATCGATCACTTTAATGTTTTCATGCTCTTTTAAAAAAAAAAACTCTGTCGGACAAACAAGCTCTTTATTTCTTCTGAATCTGCAGGATTCAGTGTTCAATTCGGCGCACAGCAAGCTGCCTTTATTTCTGTGAAAACACATTTTGTAGAGCTGGATCCGCTGGCTTCCTCCTGCAGGCCAGATTAACAAAGCAGAGCCTGGTGGATCATCTGCATGTCCACTTCACCATAAAACACACGGTGACTCCTCAGGAGCTCAGGTCGTGTTCTCTGCGGAGAGGCCAGGAGACAGTCTGGAGTGAGAGCTGGAGGAAAGCTGCTGGTCTGCTCTCTCTTCTTCTGCAGCTGAAGATGCTGCATCACTTCCTCCTCTGGAACTTTCATCTGCCATTTCCATGATCCATAATCAGGTTTAAATCTGAGTAATTCATGCCTGTGTGTGTGTGTGTGTGTGTGTGTGTGTGTGTGCTCTCTCTCTGTGCAGAAACGTCCTGATCAGTCTGCAGCATGGCGGTGCAGGTGACCGAGTCTGATCAGATCAAACAGGTAACTTCGTTAATTAAAATTTTATTATTTTATTGAAAGAGGAATTAATACAGACACCGCACAATCAGCATGTGGACTCTGAAGAGACGTTGCTGTGACTTGGGCCGATTCAGAAGAAAACAATCTGCTGATTCTGGGCTCAGATCAGCAGGATCTCCTTGTTCCTGAATCCCATGTCACAGTAGAATCTGCTGAGGGGATCAGCTGCAGGCCTGAGACACGGCCAGCAGGGGGCAGCACAGGTGGAGCCACGGCAGAGAGGAGAAGAAAAACTCGTTTTCTGAGTTTTTCTTTCTCAGAATATCATCCTCTCCCCGACTCATCTTTATTTTTTCCTACAACGGCCCTGATACGCTGCCGTACCAAACACACACAAGCACAGGCAGAGGGCAGCTGCTGGTTGTGATGTCACTGCTGACATCACACCTACCTTCCACTGCTGTACACCTGAGCTTTACTTAAGGCTGGCACACACTACAGGATTCTTCAAACCTTCACAGATTTAGAGACCACACACTTGATGATAACAAAAGACAGATCGCACAAGATCTCTCTCTTCTGATCTTATAGTGTGTGGTGTGCACTACAGAGCACACCACACACTATAAGATTCTAAAGCAGAGTATCAGGTTCTTCACGCTCAATATTCTAAATCTTGCGTAGTCAAACGTGACTTCAGTGTAAGCAAACATGGCGGACGAATAATAATAATAATAATAATAATAATAATAATGAAAATTACAAAACCCTAAATGCCACTGTGTGTGTCATCTAGCCAATGACAGGCAGAATAACCGGCAACCGTATATCATCTTTTTTAGTTTGTGTTTATTCTCCATTCATGTTGATAAATTAGTCTACAAAAAAACTGCAAAATCCGATTGGTTTGAAAATTGACACATGGCTTTTTCTCCTCAAGACCCACATTTTCCGTATAGGATGATGATAATAATAACAACAACAACAACAACAATACTGTATTGACCCGCATAAAAGACGACCCTGATTTTAAGATGACCCCTCTTTTTCAAGACCCTTTTTTGGAAAAGTACTTGGACATGGACAAAATCTTGTTTGAATAAAAAAAAGCCACCGGTCGGCATCAGGCGGGCCGGCCGGGGCACCGGCCGGTATGGCACCCACCCGGTCAGGTCTGCCGGATCTGACAGGTGAGCGGCACACACATACTGCCATATATACCTTTCATTATAAATCAACTTTTGTTCATAAGCGGCTGCAGCAGCACAACAGACAGTGACACAGACAACATGGTTGATTATTGACGGCGCAATGCGGCCATTCGCTGGTAATCGCGGCATCAGGTGAGCCTACCTACTGGTTTACATATGCAAGTATACAATACATGTGTATTTGCGTAGACCCCCAATATTAGACGAGGACGGGGGTTTTTTAGGTCATTTTCAGTGGAAAAAATATCGTCTTATATTCGGATGAATAGCCTACAGAAATAAAGCTTAAAAAAAAAAAAAGATCCGGGGCTTAAGCAACTCTGATTGCTGACAGAGAGCTGCTCGGTTGAAGCCCGCATCAGTGAGCTCAGTTATAGCCTAGTAACGGTGCATTTTATTGTCAGTAACAGTAACGGCGTTATAACGGGGGAAACTAAGTTTTTTGAATACCATCCGCCCATGCGCCCACCGGTGAAATCCCCGTGTCCCCGCACGCCAGTCCACCCTTGCACTGTGTTTGCTTGGCCCCTCTCGGAGCGCCCCACACACTACAGGATTTCTAGTCGCTAATATTAAACATGGTCATTATTTACGATCTCTTCTTCCGAGACCTTCCGAGCGGATCGGACCGAACAAATTCACTCTTAACACCCCACACCACAGGAAAATCAGACCCGATGACGTTTGCAAACATCAGACAATCGGGCTGTTGCAGGCTTTGAAGCTCGGAAGGGGGAGATCGGGACAAAAATCGGCCCGATTATCCTGTAGTGTGTACCAGGCATTAGTTTACTTTGACCTTCAGGGACAGTGAGGTTTACATTCTGTGTTTCTCTGTGGACTAGAGTTGCCGCTGACTGCGCGCACGTGTGTGTGTGTGTGTGTGTGTGTGTGTGTGTGTGTGTGTGTGTGTGTGTGCGTGCTCTGCAGTTTAAAGACTTCCTGGGGACGTACAACAAGCTGACAGAGAGCTGCTTCATGGACTGTGTGAAGGATTTCACCAGCAGGGAGGTGAAGCAGGAGGAGGTAACACACCTGAACACCTGAACACCATCACTTTCAGATCGAACAAAACACACAGAAATCTCTCATCAAAACTTCTAAATGAAAGCGTGAGAGGGCGATTCAGAGTTTAACTCTTTGAAACCTGAGAAATTTCATTGGAGTTCTTTCAAGAAGGTGATGAGCAACTCGGCAAAAAAAGAAATTCTGTGATATCAGTATAAAATCAGCACACACACAGAAAAAAAAAATCAGAAAAATGATGGTAATTTCCAGTAGCACTGAGGCTCTGTTGTCTCTCCTCCTCAGGGCAGCTGTGCTGAGTCATGCCTGCAGAAATACCTGAAGATGACTCAGCGGATCTCCATGCGGTTTCAGGAGTATCACATCCAGCAGAACGAAGCTCTGGCAGCCAAAGCCGGCCTGCTGGGCCAGCCGCGCTGAGCCGGACCGGACCGGACCGGTCTGAACCGGTCTGAGGCAGACTGGACCCTCGAGACAGTCAGAGCTGATCTGTGGTCAGATCATCTCAGCCTGACGAGCAGGACTCAAATCAAATTTGAGGAGATCTTTTCCAACATCTGTTGAACTCAATGAACCTGCTGCATCGAGAGCTGGTGACATCACGCTGCTCCTCCTCCTCCTCCTCCTCCTCCTCCTCCTCCTCCTCCTGCTGCGGACCAGAGGAGGAAGAGGAGGATGAGGATGGCAGCAGCCTGGATCTCTACATGATTTCAAACCTGCTCTGATTTCCTGCCGTGTGATTTTCTGATTTCACTGCAACATGAAACGTCTCAGCTGTCTGGCTCTTCTTCATGTGTTCAGACACACTGAGACCACGTGTGTGTGTGTGTGTGTGTGTGTGTGTGTGTGTGTGTGTGTGTAGAGGCAGTTTGATGTTTGTGAAGTCTGAATCTCCTGCTGGTTTATTAAAGCTGTTGCAGTTCGGGCTCTGTCGTGGTTTTCTTGGTTGCTCCCTCTAGTATGAATCAGCTGGAGTTTAAATCCTCCAGGTGACCAATGAGCAAACAGCAATCCCCTCAGCTGATCCAATCAGAGGCATCACCTGTGGCTCAACACACACACACACACAATGCAGGCACTGAGGGAGAGTGAAGCTAAATTATTTCATGAAAGACAGCGTTATGCAGCTTTAACAAGGACGTGATCAGAAATGATTTTTTCTGCTGGTAGGAATGAGACGCTCAGCCGCTTTAGGAGAGGCTGCGTCCTGCGGAGGGAGGCAGGCTGCGTCCTGCGGAGGGAGGCAGGCTGCACAGCCGCCGTGTGCCGCCTGGTTCACAAACTGATTCCCAGAAAAACAGGCTGCATTCATACAGCAGCTTTCAATCACACTGTCTTGTTTTTTAAAATATTCTGTGATGTGAATCTTTGTGCAAATAACGTGCTTTGTAAGATTGCACTTTCATAAACTGGAATTTCTTTAATTGGTGACGTCACACAGCAGGGAGTGGGGAGCAGGCATACAGCTGACATTTAGCAGATTTTACTCTTCTATAGAAACATTTGGAATGGAACAACACGTGTTGACGGTTTCTTCCTCCCAAAACAAAAAAAAACTATCAAAACTATGAACATGTGCAGGTTTTTTCAAAGTCTTTTTTTAGAATATTGTTTTTTTTATTTTCAATTTAGTAAATACATGTAAATACAAACAAAGTCCCAAATCCCCCCCTCCCCTAACAAAATTAGAATATATATATGTACATAATACATACATACATATACACGCATACATGTACATACACACATACATACATACATACCCACGTACCTACATAAAAAAAAAAATAATAATAATTAAATAATTAAATAAATAAATAAATAAAAATAAATAAATAAAAATAATAAGGTCAGTGCATCAAATCTAATAAGGCAAAACAGAGAGACTGCATCAGAATATTAATGAGAAGTTAACTGATCAATGTGTTTTCTCCTCAGGTTATATGTAACTTTTTCTAAAGGAACACAACTGTTCATTTCCGAGGACCACTTATCAATAAGTAGAGGGGAATCAGATTTCCATGTCAGGGCTATGCATTTCCTGGCCACACATAAAGCGATACTCATACATTTTTTTTGTGGTCGGGTTAAAGAGTCATTAATATTGTTTTTTTCAAAGTCTTTAAGTGAGTTTATTATCTTACATTCGCGTTTTTATTGATTTCTTTAGTACATGTTTTTTCTTCCGCTGGCTTTGTGTCGTGGTCGCTGTGTTGGGCTCTGTGTGCTCCAGGTGAGGCGGCCAGGTGTTTTCCAGCACAAGTTGCGGCGCGTTTGGCCCCGCCCACACTGCTTGCGTGCTAACACGTCATCAGAGGAAACAGGAAACGTACTGGAGGAGTCGCTGTCAGCTTACCAAAACAATAACAATTCACGCTTTGTTTTTATTGCCATTTTTTATGACTTATTAGCCTGGAAAGAGCACGAGAGCGACCCCGTGGTAAACGTAGCCGTAAGACCAGGATGAAAAAGTAGAAATCGCTGAGTCGTGGCTGGTTGGCGCTGGCTAATTTTGCTTAGTAAGTCTGAGCTAACGTTAGCCTAGCCTAGCTGTTAGCCTAGCTGTTAGCCTAGCAGGAGGGTAGCCGAGCTGCTCCATGGCGGCGCCAGGCGGCCCGGACCAGGCGGCCTCCTCCGGCTCCCAGCCCGCAGGGAGGCCGCCTCTCCGCTCCCATCCCCTGCATGCGACGCCCCCCGCCCCGGGCTCCGTGATGGTGGAGTCGGTGGACGACGCGGAGGGTCTGTACGTGGCTGTGGAGCGCTGTCCGCTGTGCAGCACCGCCCGCCGGAGGCTGACCTGTGCCCGGTGCGTCCAGGCCGGAGACTTCGTGTACTTCGACGGAAGGAACCCAGAAAGGTGCGCCTGGAGCCGGGCAGCGAGCCCCGACCCCCCGCTGCGTGCCCCGCAGGGCCCCGACCCCCCGCTGCGTGCCCCGCAGGGCCCCGACCCCCCGCTGCGTGCCCCGCAGGGCCCCGACCCCCCGCTGCGTGCCCCGCAGGGCCCCGCACACACACCCGGCGTTTTAAAGCCTCGCTGCCGCTCCGCTAAAGCTGGCAGCGAATAAACAGCAAATAAATCTGTAGGTTTCTGAGAACATGCAGCTCCTTCAACTCGGCTTAACCCCAGTCCACCGAGTCCAGTTTGTTCCAGTAAAACTGAGCCGCTGCTGTCCGGATCATTTGGTGGAATTAGTCCTATAATTGAAATAAATGCCGCCGAGTAGATTAAATGTGTGTTTTTAATGACAGAAACACAAGTCTTGATGCTTTCCTCCGGGGCTCTGCCAGTAAACCAGACTCTGTCAGTTTAGCTGGTATTTGCCGGTTCAGATCGGAGCACCGAGTTAAAGCTTTATGATCCAAGTCCGGCCTCAACACACACACACACACACACACACACACACACACACACACACACACACACACACACACACACACACACACACACCTGCCTCAGCCTGCTGCAGGTTTAGCGGGTTAGCTTGTCGCTAGCAGCTCCAGCCAGGCGGACGCCCCTGAGCCCGGCCCGGGCCCGAGCCGCCTCACACGGGCTGAGTTTCACGCCGGGCGGCCAGCTGGAGTTACAGCACCCAAAATAACTCCGCCTGGAGTTCACATGTGGCGGTGGCAGGGGAACAGGGAGCCCAAACACCTTTAATTTCCTAGGATGGGGACAGAATCTTTTACATTTTGATTGTCCACTGTAGCTCGTTGCTTAATGTCATGATTAGGGTCAGGATTAAGTTGTTTATGGTCAATATCAGGGACAGACTGTGGAGAGTGGATGTAATGGGGGCTGGGACGATGTGTTTGTCTCCTGGACTTGGGTGCTGATTCTTAAGTATTACTATTCGATATTATTGTTTATTGTGATTTAAGTTTTCTGAATCCTTCTCCAGTTTGTGTCTGTAAAGTTTGATGAGGCTGTGATTCTCCTAGAGGTCACTAGAGGTCATTTTCTCCAGCGACGTCCAGTTTGACAAAAGTGTCTGCCTGCAGTGAAATGGCTGCTATGGGGGCCAACATCATCACACAGGAATCAAATGTGGCTCATTGAATCCACAAGAGTCTCAGCTTTCCAGTCAAAGCCAACTGATGCAGCTCCAAGACTGTTTAGGCCCCAGTCTGCACACACACACCATTTTACAACAGGCCACAAGAACACATGTGGACTGCAGGCTTTGGGGCCCAAACTGCATGGGATTAGCAGAAGGTGGGCGTGTCTGCAAAGGGGAGAGAACCCATTTTCATTCACACAGCTGGAGGTCAGAGGTCAAGGGACCCTGCTGGAGACAGACATGACAGTTTCCCCCTCAACAAAATTGAGCCAAACATTTCATTGAATATTTAGCCGCCTTACTGACAACCCAGCATGACATACGTTAGGTTGTCTAGTTACATACGATACCAGTTTCTTTACTTTATGCCTCACATCAATTTATTTTAAAAATGGTGGCACTTTTTTCCCTCTCCCTCAATGTCAGTCAAGTAAACATTACACCGCCATCCAAGGTCAAAAACCCTCTTCCCAGACTGAGCTCCTGGGGCCAGCAGGGGCCAGCAGTCAGACGCAGAGCTCCAGGTTCAGGACTGAAGGTGATCTGTTCTTCTCCTCAGGTACATGGAGAAGCTGGAGAGGCTGAAAAAGCTGAAGGAGGAGAAGGAGCAGCTTCAGCAGAGGTAAAAATTAAAATGTGTGATTTTTTATTTAGACTAAAGTGGTTTTACAGTCTGACAAAGACACTCTGATGTTTGCAACGGCATGTTAGTGCCATTGTAGGGAGAATAAAAAAAAAAAAAATGGAGTCACATGGCTCACGTTGCTGATTGCACCATAGAAACAGAACTGGGTAGAATGGGCACTAGTGGAGCGCCTGGTGGGTCTGTCAGTGATGATCTGTGTGCCGTGCCGTGTCTCCACAGAGTCCTCCAGGCCATGGACAAGAAGCTGCAGGCCGATCAGATGGTGAGTCCAGACCTGCTGCTGCTGCTCTGCATCAGGCAGCAGCAGGACGAGCTGCACCGCACCTCACCCTCACACCAACACCCGGCCCGGCCCCCTCACACCAACACCCGGCCCGACACCCTCACACCAACACCCGGCCCGGCCCCCTCACACCAACACCCGGCCCAGCCTGACACCCTCACACCAACACCCGGCCCGGCCCCCTCACACCAACACCCGGCCCGACACCCTCACACCAACACCCGGCCCGGCCCCCTCACACCAACACCCGGCCCAGCCTGACACCCTCACACCAACACCCGGACTCAGACTGCTTTCTGATTTAATATTTTAAATGAGTCAATTTGTAGCCGACCAATCAGTGAGCAGCTGCGTGTCGACTCATGACGACAACACAGAGTGTAGAATTAGATCACGCAGAAGAGACACACAAACAAACACACAGCAGGTTTTCCACTGAGCTCCCAGAGGAGAAGAAAAGAGCTGCTCTCTCCATCTTTCTGGAAAGTTCTGCACTCCATGTGGACCTTCTGTCCTCCTGCCGGCAGGTTAGAGGAGCTGCTGCTGTAACTTCACTGCCAGACCATTCTGCTCAAGTTAGCATTAATCATTCATTTATCAACATATCATAGAAACCTCTTGTTTTGCTTATTACACATAGTTATGATACGATACGATATGATATACTTTATTGTGCCACTCAGGGAAATTTGTCTTGGACTCAGCAAATGCCTTGACAGCCACAATGACAACAAACAAAACATCATCAGCCATACCATCACCAACAGTGTTGCACATATCCATAATAATTGATGATAATAATTGCAATATATTGCCAGCATATACATGCAATGCGTCCCGTGAAGTCGCATGAAAAGACATTTACAGCGTGTAAAGTGTAAATAAAGCTCTCAGGTGGCAAGAGGCCGCAGCCAAGGCTTCAGGGGTTCATTTGGTGGGTATATTTAAATTTAAATGTACAATAATAATAACAATAATAATAATTATTATAAATAATTTTTTTTTTGCTAAATTTATTACATATTTTTTTTCCTCCAATGATTTTCAGATCGTCTTGTAATTGTTTACAGTTTTTGTGCAACTTTACTAGTCACCCTTTGCTTCTGAAAGACATCAAATGAAACTGCTCCGATTTCAAAGTGTTTGTGAAATGAGAAACAGCTGCGGCTGTTTGCTGACCTGCTGGCAGCCCAGGTGTGCAGACGCAGGCGTGTCTCAGCCAGGTGTGTCTCAGACAGGTGTGTCTCAGACAGGTGTGTCTCAGACAGGCGTGTCTCAGACAGGCGTGTCTCAGCCAGGCGTGTCTCAGCCAGGCGTGTCTCAGACAGGTGTGTGTCTCAGACAGGTGTGTCTCAGACAGGCGTGTCTCAGCCAGGTGTGTCTCAGACAGGCGTGTCTCAGACAGGCGTGTCTCAGCCAGGCGTGTCTCAGCCAGGCGTGTCTCAGCCAGGCGTGTCTCAGACAGGTGTGTCTCAGACAGGTGTGTGTCTCAGACAGGTGTGTCTCAGACAGGCGTGTCTCAGCCAGGTGTGTCTCAGCCAGGTGTGTCTCAGACAGGCGTGTCTCAGCCAGGCGTGTCTCAGACAGGCGTGTCTCAGACAGGCGTGTCTCAGACAGGCGTGTCTCAGCCAGGCGTGTCTCAGCCAGGCGTGTCTCAGCCAGGCGTGTCTCAGACAGGTGTGTCTCAGACAGGTGTGTGTCTCAGACAGGTGTGTGTCTCAGACAGGTGTGTCTCAGACAGGTGTGGAGCTGTTTGTGGTTTCTGACGTGAAGCTGCTGTCTGTGTCTCAGAAATGGAAGATCATGTCGTGTAAGATGAAGATCGAGCAGCTGAAGGAGGCGATCAGCTGGGGCAACGAGGAGGTGAAGAGCGGTGAGTCTGCAGGAGGAGGACCCACATCCACTCTCAGTTACCTCTAATGAAGCAGAAATACCCCAAAATGATATTAAAACTAGTAATAATAATCCTCAGTATCTGCTTATAGTGATCAATTTAGCAAGGACCAACATGATCACTATATGTGGTTTCCACTGTTTAAAAAAGATCAATAAAATTGCCAGAAAATTAGCAAAAAAATAACCTGAAAATATGAAAAAAGGACGTTTCCACAGGTTACAATGATCAGTTAGTGTTGCTGCATCAGGTTTCTTGTGTCTAAATGTTTTTGAAGGCCTTTGACAGCCATGTAATCCTGTGGTTGTCAGGTCAGTGTGTTTAGCCTCACCTTCCTCCTCCTCCTCCTGCTCCTCAGATAAGGAGCTGCTCCTGCACGCCCAGGAGGAGAGCCAGCGGCTGCAGCGGCGGGCCGGACGCCACCAGGAGAAACGGGACAAAATCGAGCGTCACAACCGGCGTCTGGGTGAGCTGCTGGAGCGGCGTGGGCGTGAGCTGGCGGCGCGGCTGGGCCAGCTGGCGGCGCTGCGCCGGGAGCACATCCTGGAGCTCACGGGCCACATCTTCCCCACGCAGGAGGAGAAGCAGGGCAGCAGGTGAGGCCCTGAACGCACCGCCACGCGGCTCCGCAGACACACAGCTTACTGATGTCCTGACATGTTCTACACACATTTCTCCCCTCCCGCCCCTGCGTTGGCGCACCAGAGACCCCGCGGACGTGGTGGCGGAGTGCGACCCGGCGCTGACCTCCAGCACGGTGAGCGAGCTGGCGGAGGCGCGGCGCACCACCTACCTGTCGGGCCGCTGGATCTGGGACGACCAGAACGGAGAGACCAGCATCAGCATCACGGGGCCGCCCGTCACGCTGCCTAGCAACGGAGACTGCTCCGCCTACTACAGCTGGGTGGAGGAGAAAAGCTCCAATCAGGGGCCAGGTGAGGAGGCGGGGGGAGGGGCTTGGACAGTAAGGTCATATTAAACTTTATTTATATTAAACCAAGAGCTTCACATCAACAGAACCACGAGGAGAGACAGAAGAAAACAGGGACTTGAAAATAATCAGGTGCCCAAATGTCTCAGATTTGTTGACCTAAAAATAACAATATGATAATAAAATGTGTAGCAGGTTTACACTCGTGGTGAAACGCCTCATAAAGCCACGCTGCAGTTTGGTTTGTGGTTTTTGGGTCAAGATTTCAGTTTCAGTTTGTTTTGTACATCAGGGAGAAAAAAAACACACCGTTTCCTTTGCTCTGTGTATTTTGTCTTATTTGTGAAAATCTTTATTTTTTTTTTTTTTCATTCAACAAATATTCTTGGAAAGTCAAAAGTGCTGCTTGGACTCTTTAACACAAAGCTGAAGATACCTGTGTGTTTTACTCAGGACAGGAGCCAGGCCGAGCCGCTCGCTCAAACCTCCGCCCTCCCTCTCCCAACAGAGAGATCACACACACACACACACACACACATGTTCAGTGTTTTTATGATGTCACCTCTGACCTCTGACCTCTGACCTCCTGCCTCGTCCTGAGCAGAGTTGGACCACATCAACCCGGCTCACACCATCAGCGCGGCGCTGTGCTACGCCACCCAGCTGGTCAACATCCTGTCCCACATCCTGGACGTCAACCTGCCCAAGAAGCTCTGCAACAGGTACAGCACACACCTTGACCTCTGACCTCCAGCTGTGTGAATGAAAATGGGTTCTCTCCCCTTTGCAGACACGCTCACCTTCTGCTAATCCCATGCAGTTTGGGCCCCAAAGCCTGCAGTCCACATGTGTTCAATGAGCCACATTTGATTCCTGTGTGATCATGTTCCTGTGTGATGGTGTTCCTGTGTGATGGTGTTCCTGTGTGATCATGTTCCTGTGTGATCATGTTCCTGTGTGATCATGTTCCTGTGTCCTCAGTGAGTTCTGTGGAGAGAACCTGAGCCGCTATCGCTTCACCAGAGCCCTGAGCAAGCTCAACACCAACATCCTGCACCTGTGCTTCTCCCAGGTATGCACACCATGACATCACCACCCACGCCATGACATCACTGATACTGCTGAGTTGGAATGGAAAAAAGGTGTTTGTTACAGTTTTTGCGCGGCCCTGCTGACCCTGAATCAGCTGTGATCTCATGTTAGACACGTTTTCATTTGACTGAAGGTGGAAAACCACTCCAACACGTTAACGCCCCTCCCGCCTGGAAACGGCCTTCCACCTGCTTCCAGCCAGGACTCTGGCGTCAGGTGGTGCCCACCTGCGGGAAACAGCGCCTGCTACAGGACAATAAATGTGGCGCTGCTGTTCCCTCGGCCTGTCAGGGTCACAGCCCACCAGGTGGCGCTGTGGCCTTTTCAAACACATATTTACCTCTAAAAAATGTGGAAGACGCCACATCCCAAAGTTTCAAATGGAGGATAGGATTATCACGTCAGAAAGGATCGATAGTAACTAAAAAACAGAATGCAAAAACAAACCATGACAAAACAATCTGATGAAACAATCCTTTTTGTGTACAAATTAACACATCAGTTTGATTCAAAAAGTAATAATTAAAATCAAATTAAACAAAACAATCAAATCCAACAAGTATAGTTGGGGTGTAAATCAGATATAACGACACTTGATTTGATTGTCTTGTTTCATTTTATTTCAATTATTAGCTTTTTTTATTAGTTTGTTGTGTTATTATTAGTTATTATTGTTTGACTGACTCATGATATTGGAAGCATGACTCGGCTGTTCTCCACAGTCCAGGATTCAAATTATATAGAGGACGTTCAATGTCATGTGTAATGCGGACCATGGTGTGTGTGTGTGTGTGTGTGTGTGTGTGTGTGACACCTCTGACCTCTGTCATCAGGTTCTTTACCTTCAGGCTTTTAATTTGGTACAAAAATATGATTCTCTCTCTGGCTGACAACTTCAAATAATCTGTGTGTGTGTGTGTGTGTGTGTGTGTGTGTGTGTACAGCATGTAGACAGTGAGAAGCTCCATCCTCATCACACTCTGAGAAACATCATGTTCCTGGTTGCCCCTGACAACCACAACCTGGGCAGGTAAGACACCTGTCTGTCTGATCAATTCAGAACCTGCAGATTTAAATTTGATTCCAGATATTGATCAGTAACTGGACTGTTCCTGTCCATATTTCTGCTGCAGACAGGATTATAAACTGAGATTATAATCCATGGCTGTAAAATGCTGTGAGTTTGAGCAGATTAGCACTGGCATTGAGGCTCTGTGCTGCTGACTGGCTGCAGAACCACAGGAGAACCAATCATCTGCTTCCTAACAAACAGCTGAGCTTCTGTCCAGCTGGCTGTGCTGAGGCTCTGTGGCGCCCCCTGCAGGTGCACACACGCTCATCAGTAGGGGTGCTCCATCGCGGGTACCTCACGATTCGATTCGATTTCGATTATGGGAGCTTCGATTTTTCGATTATAGCGATTACAGCATTTGTCGAGTCGATGCGATTATTGGTGCCATGATTCTTCGATTATTGTGATTTTTCAGCTATTTTCCATGCAAGACTGATTTTGTGTTAATCTGTGGCTAGCTTCGTAAATAAACAGCCCATAAATTAACTCATGTCACTCTCAAAATAAAGATTTTTTGAACATTTGACTAGGAATTATTTTTCAGAGACAAAATATTTTCAAATTTTCAAAGACACAATATTTTGACTATGCAATCTAACATTTAACCCAACAGCACAGCCCCACCTAGGGGCCAGTGAAAGAACTGCATAAGCCCGTTCCATCATAACAAAGAGTAACTACAGCACTACAGGACACCATTGACTATCATTTCTGTACAGATAAGTATGACTCCCCTGGACCTAGAAGACACTTTAGTAAGGTCATTAATTCACGTAAACAACATAATTATGTATCTCCATCAAATTTTATTAAATGGAAACATGTGCCATTTGTAAATGCAAAGTGACATTTTTACAAGGCAATAACAGCCTTCACTACAATCCCAAAGACAAAACTGCCTTCATCCAAGGCAAAACAGTGCAATCTTCCAAATAAAGTCAGATTATTCAGTCTGGAATTCACCATCATAAACCGCCATGTTATTGCAAGGGAACAAGAAAAAGTGCATTCTTCAAAATCAAATAATTCAACTTCAGTTTGGATAAGATAAAATACCGTATTGACCCACATAAAAGACGACCCCGATTTAAAGACGACCTCTTTTTCAAGACCCTTTTTTGAAAAATACTTTTTATATGGACAGAATCTTGTTTGAATGAAAAGCCCCCGGCCGGCAGCAGGTGGGTCAGGGTTAGCCCGGTTAGCCCACCTGATGGACACTGACACAGACAACATGGCTGATTATTGACGGCGCAATGTGGCCATTCACCGGTAATCACAGCATCAGGCGAGCCCACCTACTGGTTTACATGCAGGTACAATACAGGTGTGTTTGCTTAGACCCCCAAAATTAGACGAGGGCGTTTTTTCAATGGAAAAAATATCGTCTTATATTCAGATGAATACGGTTTTTGCAAACAAACAACAGCTGCTTCTGTTTGCTGTGGTCCCACCTACTAAACTGTCCGGGTGGCGCGCGCGTTACCTACTTTTTGTTCCAGGTTTTTTTTTCCCGGGTTTGGTGGAAAAGAATCGACGTGAAAAAATCGATGCCACATCGAATCGTGATTTCGATGAATCTAACCCACCACTCGTCATCAGTGTGTAGAGAACGTCCTCCAGAGGTTCTCAGTTCTCTGCTCCGTCCCGGGACGTCCACTCATGATTTTGTGAATGTGCTCTGCCCGGATCAGGACGGGCCCGTTCGAGGTGAGCGCCGACCTGGAGGAGTCGATGGAGTTTGTGGAGCCGGAGGCGGCCGGGCCGGCGGAGGAGAGCGGCGACGAGGCGGTGACGGACGAGGAGACGGACCTGGGGACGGACTGGGAGACGGTGCCCAGCCCGCGCTTCTGCGACATCCCCTCACAGGTAGGACAGCGGACCAATCAGGAACCGGCTGCTGGAACTCTGCTTCCTATTGGTTAATTCACAGATGATGGCTCTTAGTCTGGACCAATCAGAGAGTAAATGGCAAAACCTCAGAATGACAGAAACTCCAAGGTGAAGCTGATCACCTGAAAACTAAACGAAAATATTTTTTAGTGTAACGTCATAAAATATTTACTGAAATGTTTAGAATTCTCGACTATACTGACTGACATGCTTTTCCTCATTTCCTCTTCCTGCTGGCTTTCAAAGTAAAAGCTCTGCTGTACTTTTTGTTTGTAACCACTCTTCCTCCTCCTCCTCCTCCTCCTCCTGCAGTCCATGGATCTTTCCCAGAGTGCACTGCTGCAGGTCTCCCAGCCAGCCGCCAACGCTGGAGGGATGATCTCCTCTGCCGCCGCCTCCGTCACTTCCTGGTTGAGAGCGTACACCGGCCAGCGCTGACCGGACCGGATCAGACCGGACCAGACCGGAACAGAGTGACTGGGACTCATTTGATTTGAACTGGCCCGGACTGGTTTGATGCGGTTTGGACTGGAACAGGACACAGCGGCTGCAGAGGGTGTGACCAGCAGGTGGCGCTCAGCTGACACTTTAAGGGGAGCCTGGGAGGAGCCTGGGAGGAGGCGGAGCCTGGGAGGAGCCTGGGAGGAGCCTGGGAGGAGGCGGAGCCTGGGAGGAGCCTGGGAGGAGGCGGAGCCTGGGAGGAGGCTGGGAGGAGCCTGGGAGGAGGCGGAGCCTGGGAGGAGGCTGGGAGGAGCCTGGGAGGAGGCGGAGCCTGGGAGGAGGCTGGGAGGAGGCGGAGCCTGGGAGGAGGCGGAGCCCCACGGCGACGGACAGAAACATGAAACTCTGAAACATCAGAAGCTGCTGAGCGAGTCCAGCTGGTCCAATCAGAGAGAAGAGAGTGTGTTTGTTTGTTTGTTTGTTTTCTTGTGACTTGATGAGCCAGGTTTCACATCACAGTGACATCACAGTGACATCACTGACTCAGCTCTGGTCCAGGTTCACACTCTGTTCTTGTTCCCCTTTAAGCAGCAGGTGAAGCTCCACACACACACACACACACACACACACACACACACACACACACACACACACACACACCGCACACACACACACACACTGTTAGAGCTGAGCAGTGATCTGTTTGGAGCTATGCAACTCAACATCTTTTCTGCTGAGACCGCCTGTCTGTCTGTCTGCCTGTCTGCCTGTCTGTCTGTCTGCCTGTCTGTCTGTCTGCCTGTCTGCCTGTCTGTCTGCCTGTCTGTCTGCACACCAAGAAGGGAACTTTTATTTTGTAGTGTGTATCTTGTCTGCATGGCGGGTTGGTCTATAGGAACAGGAAGTTTTCTCTGAAACAGGAAGTCACAGAGTCTGTAGCGGTTGCTATGGTGACGCTGAACCTCATGCATGAACCCTCGATCCTGGCGAGCAGGACGGGACGCCAGCTCTGACCTCGGCCCCGCCCCACCCCCGGCTCAGCCCCGCCCCGCCCCGCCCCCGACTCGGCCCCGCCCCCGGCTCGGCCCCACCCCACCCCGGCTCGGCCCCGCCCCGCCCCCGGCTCGGCCCCGCCCCCGCCCCGCCCCCCGGCTCGGCCCCGCCCCCGGCTCGGCCCCGCCCCCCGCTGTGTGACACTAAACTCTCTCTGGCTGCTGATCGATCGTCCCTGGGATCTGATCGCTGATCAGTTTGAGCGATCGCTTCCTGGCTGTGAGGCGTGTCTGTCCTGTTCCTGTCCAATCAGACGCCACGTTACTGTCTTACGCTCTCATTGGTTGGATTGAGAGAGAGTTCTGTTGTTGCCATGGAGATGGAAACAGCTGTGGAACTTTTTTAGTGTTTGGAGAGCACACCTGAACCTGTGTGTGTGTGTGTGTGTGTGTGTGTGTGTGTGTGTGTGTGTGTGTGTGTGTGTGTACTGCAAACTGCAAACCCAGCACACCTGGGTTCAGCTGTCACCATGGAAACCACAAGATGTCTGTGACGTGTCTGTAGTCCTCGTCTCTGCCCGGTCTTGACTGAGCGTGTGCGGCAGAGACGAGCCTCCGTCTGATTGGACCGTTCGGACGCCCTGAGGACGTCCCACTCCTGTCCCGTCTCCGCCGACAGCCGCACATGCTCAGTGCGGACCAGGAAGTGTCAGTCCCACCTGGTTTGATGACGTCACTTCACACAGGAACTCACCAGCTGCTCATCTGGATCCTGATTGGCTCTGCTCCACCATGTTAGCATGCTAGCAGCTAACCTGTTGTTAGCCTGTCCCCGCTAACACCCTGCCAGGGACGGTTCTGCTCCGGCTCCGGTTCCTGTTCCTGTTCCGGTCCAGCTCCTGTTCCTGTTCTGTTCCGGCTCCGGCTCCTGTTCCGGGTCAGCGTCGTGGTTCTTGTGGTTCTGTGTGAACTCCACATGTTGACCGGAGCGGTTTGCTGCAGGTCAGGTATTTACCATGTAAATGTTTCCTTGAAGCAATAGTCCACCTGTAGAACCGGGCCATGCAGGTAGAACCCAGCCGCTCGGTTCCTCTGACACTCAACAGGAAACAGGAAGTGAGAAACTCCCCGTGTTTTCTTTTGTTTTGTTTTGTTTTGTTTCCTGTGCAGAAATGAGATGAGATGAGATGCAGACGTGTGACTGTCATTTTCTCTGTTGCCATAAAACGCTGATTTGAAATAAAAGCCTGTTTTCTTGTTTCACATGTTTCTGATCTTGTTTGGCTGAAAAATAAAACACACTTTTACAGAGACACCTGAACGCCTCACGCGTGTCCAGCCCTCTGATTGGCCGATCTCCACAGGACGTCTGCAGCGCCTCAAAGTGTCTCAGATGTATAAATGTTTGAAAGATATTAAAGTTTTATATCTTCATCTCCACAGAAACACGTCATCAAACGTTATTTATCGTTTGTTTTTGTCAAAATCAGTTCACCGCAGGAAGGCCAGCAGAGCGTCTCAGATCAGATTCAGAGTCAGTCTGAGGGTTTGTGGCTGAAGCAGCCGCCTCCTCATGTTCTGCTCCTCAATGACAAACCACAGCTGATCTCTGCTGCCACAACAAAACCACTTCAGTTACTAAAAAAGAAAAAATAAGATACAGTCATAAGTCAAATATTGAAATTCTGTACCAAGTAATGAGAGCGATTATTAACTGAAAGGATGTTTTTGTGTCTGAGCTTCAGGTTCTGCAGTGTAGAACATGTTCCTCTGAGCTGTTCTGACAGAACGTGACCTCTGACAGATCAAACACTTTGTTCCATGTCCTGAGTCCTGAGCAGCTTTTCTAACTGTCAGTGAGACACCTAACCCTAACCCTAACCCTCAAACTGACCTGAGGGCGCAGAGACGCCTCCGAGCTGCAAACACTGAGGGAACCTCTGTTCTGAGGGAACCTCTGTTCTCTCTGTTCTGAGGGAACCTCTGTTCTCTGAGCTGAGGGAACCTCTGTTCTCTGAGCTGTAAACACTGAGGGAACCTCTGTTCTGAGGGAACCTCTGTTCTGACGGAACCTCTGTTCTCTGTTCTGAGGGAACCTCTGTTCTCTGAGCTGAGGGAACCTCTGTTCTCTGAGCTGAGGGAACCTCTGTTCTCTGTGCTGAGGGAACCTCTGTTCTCTGAGCTGAGGGAACCTCTGTTCTCTGTGCTGAGGGAACCTCTGTTCTCTGTGCTGAGGGAACCTCTGTTCTCTGAGCTGAGGGAACCTCTGCATCACTAAAGTGCAGTTTAAGTGCTGTTGTGAAAAAGGCATGTCGTCTTTATTTTGGATGCAAAACGGGATCAGGATGAGAGTCGGGCACCAACACGTGCAACTGATCTTCATCAGCGGCTCAAAAAAAAAAAAAAATCTATGCCTTTTGCAGTTCCACTGATTTGGTGAGAACCAACAGATCACAGCAGTGAGCGCTGGGCGGTTCCCCCATCAGGAAAGAAAAGAAATACATTTAGTTACCAAGAGTCATGAGACTTCTGCCAGGGCCGCACTCAGACACTTCAGATGGAAGTATTCTTTCACATGTACATGTATGTACATGTATGTACATGTATGTACATGTATGTTACATGTATGTACATGTATGTACATGTATGTACATGTATGTACATGTATGTACATGTATGTAACATGTATGTTACATGTATGTACATGTATGTACATGTATGTTACATGTATGTACATGTATGTACATGTATGTACATGTATGTACATGTATGTAACATGTATGTTACATGTATGTACATGTATGTACATACATGTTACATAAGAAAACTTTGTCATTAAATATCTTGGAAACAGCCAATCATCAGTTTTATCATTTGTTTTCCACTTCATCTTATCAAAGTATGTAAGATTTAGCCAATTTTATCTCGGAGGCAGACAATTTTCAAAAATTTGTATACCAGTGTAATCAGCTGTGGAAAGCAAAACGCTTCCCCAGGGACTATTTTCCCTGGCGGAGGAGGAGGAGGAGGAGGAGGGACAGGAGCGAGTGCTGCTGCTTTTAGGAAAACTCCTGTGGAGGACTTTATTCGGCTGATGGAAAACTGGAGTGAAGAAAGTGTGAAGGCTCAGCGGCGATCTGAACCGTTTCCTCCAGGTGTCGCTGCTCGAGGTTTGGTGAAAGGCGCGAGCAGCAGAGAGGAGGCTTGTTGAAAAAATCCATGAAAACAAAAACTGCATTTGTGAGAAAATGAAGACACAGACGTGCAGCTGCTATTTTATTGCATTTATGTTTTATCTTATTTTTATTTCTCTTATCTGATTGTTTGATATAGTGTTTCCCCCTAAATTCACTTGAGCAGCTGCAGGGAAACTGCATGCTGGGAGTTTCTGCACCTGTGATGAGGAACCTGAGAGGGTTTATCGTCTCATCATTTCTACAAGTTTGCAAATCCTGAAGCAGTGTTCTCCTTCATTCTGAACTGAAGACAAACAACAAAACCAAAAATATTTCAGGTAAAACCAAGGAAGGACTCACTCTTGATTTAATGTGTCAGGAGTTTAAAAAAAATCAACACTTTGGATTTCTTAAGTCACAAGATAGAAATAGAAAATATCTTTTATTTTTTCCTCTTCATTTGTAACTCAGCAGGACTGAGAGGCTGTGAGCTCAGACAGTCTGAGGCCTGAAGCGTCGAAACGTGAGAAAAACCCAAGAGAAGAAGAGTCGAGTCTGAACTGTAACAAAACCCAACGAGAAAGCACTTTATTGAAGCCAAAGTCCTGACAGGAGAAAGAAGAAAAAACCTTAAAACAAAAAACCAAAAACAGCCCAAAGAGACTCGTCACTCATCATATTCTCTCTTTTTTTTTTTTTAAATCTCTACAGTCGGGTCGTATTGCATCAGCTCATAAAGGCAACGGCTCCTCTTTTCCCTCCAAAAACATCAGAGAATAAAAATAAAGATAACAGCACAAACATTCTGAGATTATCAGAGATTATCAGCCGCCGCAGATAAAACCTGGCAGAGAGACGCCCACAGGCTCCGCCCCCTCTGTCCAATGTAAACACAAACAAGGTGCACACACATCAAGTAGATTATCATGTGACTCCCAGCTGGACCGGGCCGGCTGACCGCCATCCTGCGCCGCCGCCGCCACCGCTCGCCACCAGATGGCGCCGCGATGCTCCGAGGAAACTGAACTAACTGTCACAGGATGTGATGATGTCACTGTGATGTCAGCGTGCATCCTGACGCTGTCATCACTTCCTGTTCACCAGGTTCTCTGGACAGCTTTGACCTCTGACCTCCCTGTGCCGAGAGCCCCTGAAACAGGAAGTGGAATCCTGGCCGGGATTTCCATTTCCTGTCTTGCGGAGGCGGAGTCTGAAGCTCATTAACATTAACGAACCAGAGCAGGAACTAGCTGCTGATTGGCTGAGAGCAGCGGGAGGGCGGGGCAGTCTGCCGCCCGGTCAGTAAAACTCCCCAAACCCAAACATGCACTTATGGCAACAAGGCACGCGCACACACACACACACACACACACACACACACACACAGTCAGTCGTCGGGCTCGCGGCTCCTCCTGTAGATGGGCACGTTGATGCTGTGGAAGGCGGGCACCCAGTGGTTGTCATGGAGACCGACGTTGCAGCCGGGCGTGTCCCTGCGGGCGCCGTGGCAACACATCCAGTAGCCGGGGCCGTACGGCAGCGCCTGGCAGTACGGCTTGTGGTGCCAGCGGCACAGCGACACGTCGCCGCGCCCGTACCGCTTCTTGCACTGCTTGCAGGGGTCGTCACGGTAACGGGGGTCGGACACCCAGCGGGAGTCGGCGGGCCGCACGCCGTACGTCTCGATGATGAACTTGAAGTAGCGGCAGGTGCACTTGAGCGCGGCGAGGCTCTGGGTGGGCAGCAGGCGCAGGATGTGCAGCAGCAGGTGGTGCGGCAGCACGGCCAGGTACGGCTGCGGCTCCAGCAGCTGCTGCAGCTTCAGACGCAGCTCCAGGAAGTCCTGTGACACCGACGCACGCCGCCCCGCCCCCGCCCCTGCCGCCGCACAGCCGGGGCTCGCCCCCGACTCCGCCTCCTCCCTCTGCGGCTCCGCCCCACTCACCGCTTCGTCTGGCCCAGAGAGACGGCCGGCAGGGGCGGGGTCGGAGGTCGGACGCGGGGCGGGGTGTGTGCTGGGAGCAGGGGGCGGGGCAGAGCGTGTCTGCAGGAGTGGGCGTGGCTCTGAGAAAAACAACATGCCGGGAGGCGGCTCCTCCTGCTCAGCCTGCCAGGGAGACGCTGCGCCGGGTGGGGAGGGGGCGTGGCTCTGAGAGGGGGCGTGGCTCTGAGAGGGGGCGTGGCTCCGGGTGTCAGTCTGTGTTAGCTCTGGCATCGTTTCTGTCTCCATCACCTGGCTCCGCCCTGCAGCCTCTGGAGCCTCACAACTGGACTCATCTGTACTGGGCGTGGTCAGGCAGGGGGGTGTGGTCAGGCAGGGGGGCGTGGCCTGGGGGCAGCTCCAGGACTCTGTGGCAGGTCGTCCTGCGGAGCGGCTCGTACTCTGGCCTTCAGGCAGTGAGGATGATGATGTCGTTGGTGATGATGATGACGAAGGGGCCGGAGAAGAGGGCGAGCAGGGGGCGGAGCCGGGGGCGGAGCCGGGGGCGGAGCCGGGCTGGGCCCCGGCCAGCAGCACGCGGCCCGCCGTCCTCCTCAGGCTGCTGCTGCGGGACAGATCTCCCACAGTCCTCCTCTGCAGGCACGCCGACTCCAGCCGGGCCACCATGTCTGACACCCGCACGCTCTCCGGCTCCTCCTCCCCGCCGGGCCGGAGCTCCGCCCCCTGCCGGCTGTGCGTGCAGGACAACGTGATGGAGGCGGAGCTCCTGTGCGGGGCGAGCAGCGGCTTGTCGGGACGCTCAGCTCTCTGCTCCAGGAATGCGACCATCTCCACCACCGACACCGCCTTCAACTCCTCCTCCTCCTCCTCCTGCTGCTGCTGCTGCTCCGCCTCGCCGCCGCGCTGCCCCTCCTCCCCCGGCGGGCCGGCGCAGAGAGGGGCGGGTCTGTGCTGCTGGGCGTCCAGGAGCCGGGCTCTCTGGTCCTGCTGGAGGTTCTGTTTCCCAGACTTTCTGCGGCGCTTGGCGATGGAGTTTTCGTCCCACCCTCCCTTGAACTTGGCGGCCCGCGGCGGCCCGCCCCCCGTGGCCGGGTCGGAGCTCACGGCCTGAGAACCGCTGTTCCTGCCGTCGGGGCCACGAGCGCCGCCGTGCTCGTTTCCCCCCGTGGCGTTAGCTCTGCCTTCCGAAGCGAAGATGGCGATCTTCTCCTGGACGTTTCCGGGTCGGATGACGGCCCAGATGTCCAGCGGGGCTTCGCCGTCCTCCGCCGCCGCCTGGTAAAGGCCAAGCGCCTCCTGGTTTTCGCAGCCCAGAGGGGGGAGGAGCAGGGGGTAGGAGAAGGCGGGAGAGGCGGAGCCTTTCAGTCGCTGTGTTGCCGCGCCGCCGTTCATGTTACCGACGTTGCCGCCACCGCCGAGGCGAAGCGTGTTGGTGGAGATGACGCCTAACGGAAGGCGGCCGCTGCCCGTGTTGCCATGGTTACCACCGCCCGAGGTGGCATGAGCCCTCAACAGCACCTCCTGCTGGGTGACGTACCGACATAACACACCTGAGAGAGAGACAGGCAGAGAGAGAGACAGGCAGAGAGAGAGACAGGCAGAGAGAGAGACAGACAGGCAGAGAGAGAGACTTGATCAGCCTTTTATTTTATTTCTATCACACTGCCTCCGTTTACCTGCACACCATATTCTGATTCAGGCCACATTCTGATTCAGGTCACATTCTGATTCAGGCCACATTCTGATTCAGGTCACATTCTGATTCAGGTCACATTCTGATTCAGGTCACATTCTGATTCAGGTCACATTCTGATTCAGGCCACATTCTGATTCAGGTCACATTCTGATTCAGGTCACATTCTGATTCAGGTCATATTCTGATTCAGGTCACATTCTGATTCAGGTCATATTCTGATTCAGGTCACATTCTGATTCAGGTCATATTCTGATTCAGGCCATATTCTGATTCAGGTCACATTCTGATTCAGGTCACATTCTGATTCAGGTCATATTCTGATTCAGGTCACATTCTGATTCAGGTCACATTCTGATTCAGGTCATATTCTGATTCAGGTCACATTCTGATTCAGGTCATATTCTGATTCAGGTCACATTCTGATTCAGGCCATATTCTGATTCAGGCCATATTCTGATTCAGGTGTTTGTATGCGCTGCAGCAGCTGGAACATTCTGTTTACATGTTCCTTGGCATGTTCCCGTGTTTCGGGGTATTCCACGCTCTGATGTAATGCAACACTCAGCCTGCGGGGGGCAGCAGCACGCCTGTAGGCGTCTGCTCTGCTGGAAATACAGAAGAAGAAGAAGAAGATGAAGCAGCAGCTGATATCCTCCATGATACTGAAGTCTCTGATCAGGACTCGTTGAGCAGATGTGACTGAATGTTCCTGTTGGGGTGTTTCCAGATTAGGGCGTTCAGGCTCAGGATTAGAACAGGCACAGGCCCGGAGTCTGATCCAGAATATGACCTTAATCTGGTTCAGTGTGTTTACACGACTCGTGTGCAACCGGAATACTGAGGATATTCCACACAGGAATATGGTGTGCATGTAAACGTGCTCAGTGTGTGTGTGTGTGTGTGTGTGTGTGTTAAACCTTTTGTGTTAAGATATGAGCACAGAGGGCCGGCGGTCTGCGGGGCCCCACGGTTGGAACTTGTTTTCTCCCTGCTATTTGGTTTCAGTTGTAGTGCTCACACACACACACACACACACACACACACACACACTGGGAGGGGGCAGTCTTCTGTGTAATGGGTGTGTGTGTGGGAATAAGTCCAAACTTGACTGGAACACACAGCCTGCAGACTGGTGATGTCATACTGTGTGTGTGTGTGTGTGTGTGTGTGTGTGTGTGTGTGTGTGTCTGCACGTGCCTGAACATGTGGCTGTGGATCTGAGAGTAAACAGAGACATGAAGCTAACACAGACAGACAGACAGGCAGGCAGACAGACAGGCAGGCAGACAGGCAGGCAGACAGACAGAGAGACAGACAGCGAGCGTGCACGGCAGCAGTGCACGAGATGTGCTTTGAATGATTCCCTGATGTGATTGGCTGTTTGATTTGAACCAATGAGAGTCCAGACCCTCAGTGTGTTTAGTCTGGCTCCGCCCCCTGTGCATGTGTGCATGTGTGTGTGTGTGTGTGTGTGTGTGTGATGTTAAAATGATGAAAAAGTTACCAGATGACATGAGGGGCGGGGCTTACCTCCACACTGTGTGCTGATTGGCTGGCGGCGCTGACGTCCTGGTTTGAGTGGCAGCTCCCCTCCAACTCCCAGCTTCACATCTCTGGAAACCACACACACACACACACACACACACACACACACACACACACACACACACACACACACACACACAGCTTCAAAAACAGTACATTCAGTGGGTGTGTATCAAAACGTGTGTGTGTGTGTGTGTGTGTGTGTGGTTTCAGACTGGTCAGGTGAGCTGTCAATCACACTGACAGTTGTGATCGTGTGTGTGTGTCTTAGTCCCGCCCCCCTGCAGGAAGCCGTCAGCCAGCCAATAAAATACCAGAACTCTGTGGTAAACAAAGTCAGGCAGACATCTGATTGGCTGGAGGAGAGGGGGGGCGGGGCCTCGCGCACTCTGGTGAGGTTAAAGGAACAGTTCACCCAAACGTGTGCCATCAGTTTCAGCTGATGAGGATGTGTCGCCTGAGTGAGTCTCGCTGAAGTGACATGACAGACACACACACACACACACACACACACACACACACACAACACACACATGCATACACGCACACACACATAGACACACACACACCCTTAGAAAAGCACAGCGTTAGCAGCACACAGGAGAGAAAACAGATGGAATGAAGCTCCTTCAATCTGAGCAGATACTGAGGCACAAAGTTCACACACACACACACACACACACACACACACACACACACACACACACACACACACACTCACACACACACACACACAGCTGTGTATTGATTGTTAATCAGTGTGAACAGGCTGAAGGTCCAAGTCTGACTGAGGAGAGACTTCCTGTGAGGGCGGGGCTTCATGTTGAACTGCTTGTTCAGGTGCACACACAGCTGCTTGTACATCACCTGTCACTCACCTGTCACACACCTGTCACTCACCTGTCACCTGTCACTCACCTGTCACCTGTCAGTCACACCTCCACTGAGCTGCCCTGCGTTCCAAATCTCATACTTTTTCCTTTTAGTATGTACTGCAGCTGCCCTTACAAAGTATGCAGTGTAGTATGCAGTATGCATACGTATGCATACTATCTGGACACACTCCATGCGTCCTCCCTGAGCTCCGCCCCTCTCGCTCACTTCCTCCTCCGTCTGTAGCTCCACATTTGAATGTTGTTGTTGCTGTTTCATTCTGCGCTGTCCTCTGTCTGATCTCTGATCTGCTGTCTTCCTGTACCTGCTGCTCTACCTGAGCCAGGTGAGTGTGATATGTGTTTTGTTGTCATCTGTATGTGGGCGTGGCCTGTACACGCAGCTCAGTCACTGCCACGTAACGTCCGCTGTGCAAAGGATTGTGGGTCAGCATGGCCAGAGCAGCATGCTGACATGCAGACTGATGTAGTAGAACATCCTGGTACTCTTGGCATACTGCATCTGACACACTGTGTACTGGGACATACTCATTCTGTTTCTTGCATACTAAGTAGTATGGTAGTATGGGTACTGGTTCTGGTGATGAACCAAACACACCTGAGACACACCAGCCCGTCCTCTAAGCCCCTCCCACCTGAGATGTAGACCCTCCTATAAGCTCCTCCCACCCTGTGATATCGTTGCAGTGAGGAAACAGGAAGTGGTGAGAGATGTTGTTTTTGTTTTTAAAATTTAAAGGAAGGTTCCGCCCTAAAACGCAACAGCAGGTGTTCCTGCAGCGTCACAGAACTCTGACCTCCGACCTCCGACCGCAAACACACACCTTTCACCAGCAGAGCCGTGGAGGATCTTGGGAAATGGTGTTTTCCTAGTTCTGATAGCAGTTCTGATGGAGCTGCCTCACACACACACACACACACACACACACACACACACACACACACACACACACACACACACACGCCATCTGCTTGCCTCTGATTGGATAATCTGGTCATGTGACTCAGGTGTCACGTTCTCCTGGTTCTATGGGCTGGATCATCGTTAGCCCAGCCCGACCCCACGCAGGTGTTCAGTTTGACCACAGGTCACCTGAGCAGACCCCCACCTGAGCAGACTGACCCCCACCTGAGCAGACTGACCCCCACCTGAGCAGACAGACCCTCACCTGAGCAGACCCTCACCTGAGCAGACTGACCCTCACCTGAGCAGACCCCCACCTGAGCAGACTGACCCCCACCTGAGCAGACCCTCACCTGAGCAGACCCTCTGACCCTCAGGGCCCCGTCAGGCCCCAGGGCCCCCCCTGACCCCGGCCCTGACCCGGGGCCTGGCTGTCTGGCTGCAGGGCCCACAGAGCCAGCTGCTTCCTGCTGAGGCAAAAACACCTGGACGCTCAGGTCCGCTTAACCTACATGACGTCACGACCAGCAGCAAAACCAAATGTCAGCAGATCTGTCTCCGCAGCGCCACCGGCCGCACGGCTAACTAGCATGCTACCGCTACAACCGTCTGAGGTAAAGGTAGAGCCGGCTACCTAGCTAGCCTGCGAAGCTAGCTGCTGCGCTAGCAGAGACAGACCGAGAGGAACCGAGGAACCGAGGAGAGTTTTGGACCAGGCCGAGTCTGACGGCCAGGGAAGCGACAGACAGGCGGAGGAGAGGGGCTCAGCACCCACCTGACGACGGGGAACTAGGAAATCCTTCCGCTGGAAGAGCCGCTGGCTGCGGGAAACAGCCTCAGTCCTCAGGAGCCTCCCGAGCCGCTGCAGCGCCTCCGTTAGCCTCCGTTAGCCTCCGTTAGCCTCTATTAGCGGCTGCTAGCTTCTGTTAGCTTCTGTTAGCGGCCGTTCGACGCGGATTTAAAAGTTAAAGTGAGGAAACGCGGCGGCTCCGCAGGACTGAACCTTCCTGCTTCCCCGAGCTAACAGCTACTGACCGAGACGTCCAGCTGGTGCAGCAGCGTGATGACGTCATAACGCCACGCAAAGATCGTCTATGTTGAAGAAGATTCATCAAAGCAAGTTTTTCTCCCATGTCCGCTGACGGAACTGCGCGCCTCAGCATCCGGGCTCTTACAGCCATAGACATTAAGAGGCTAGATTGGCCCCTCCCCCTTTTTTCCATCTTCACATTTTAGATAATCATCAACATTACACCATTTAGACTAATATGCCTATCACATTAATGTGCATATATTTAACTTGAAAACTGATAATGTGTCCTTATTCTACTGACAAAATATATTTCTTCCATAGGCCTAATCTTAATATATGGCCATGAGAAACCGAAACTGATAACAAATGGACTGACAGGCATCTTAAAATTCACCATGTCTAATGATAAAGTATGTTTTCTGATCTGAGGGGAAAAACATGCTTCTAGTGAGAATTTAACCCGGGTCTATAAATAATAAGTCTTGTGTGATAACAACTATATCACTACAACTTCAAAATATTCAAGGGGAATAGATATTTATTTCTGAAAGCTTGTATTGGTTATACATTAATGCACAGTGAATCACGGGGTCGACTACGTCAGTCTACTGGGATTCCACTGTGAGGCGTCCAGTCTACCTATATATGTCTGTGCTTACAGCCACTTTACTGAGGGGTCAAAGGTCAACTGTAGAGGTCAAATAGAAGTGATGATCATCGTCTGAGAGCTGGAACCTGGAGATTAATCTGAGGTGCAGCTCAGCTCTGTGGGTCCAGTTATTCTGGTCATATGTGGAGTAATTGTTTACATGAATGGGTTTTCCCTGTGACTGGATGTTGAGCGTTGGGTTGTGGAAATGTGTCAGAAACCGGCCCTTCTTAACTCGATGGTGAATCATGTTTCAAGTATATTTTATTTAGCTGTGAAATCTTATGTATACATTACACTGCTGTAACAATGCTCATTTTCCTTTATGTCCAGAGTAAACAAATAAAACACAATAGAGTGGTGAGGTCCCGCCCCTTCCGGTGGACCCCCATGGGACCTTTCGGAGCGGAAAAAATGAATGGTGTTCAATGGACAGAAAAGAATTATTTTCTGATCCCCCGGTCGTTATGCCTTGGATTACACAAATGTTGTTTACAGGCTTAAATAACAGGCTTAAATAGTTAAATGCTATTGAGAAAACACAATTAGAAAGACTACATGCTGTGTCACGTATGTGATGTCATGTCATCGCCCTTTTCCTCCATCCAGATTCAAGTCAAGATGCACTGACTTGTAATGATTCTCCCCCCTTCAAAGCTTTAACCTGCCCTTGGAAAAAGGCGGTGAAGTGGAGCAGAGAAATGGCCGTGTCTGTTGTAGGCGTCCAGTGCAGGTGGTGACGTGTATCATTCACACCGAGAGCAGCGAAGAGTTGTAGGTCACAAAGCGGCTCACACAAAACCTAACATTATTAATATTCTTCGCGCTAAATTGTAGTCTTCTTTGTGTGAAAAATGATCTTTAAATATCACAAACAACATATGTGAAATCCATGGCACAATTCAAACGGGACCAGAAAATAATTTTTATCTGCCCATTGGATCGCATTGATAATTGTTTGCTTTTGAGGACCCATGTACCGGAAGAGGAAGGGCAGGACTTCACCACTCCATAGGGGACAACTTGGTCTTATGTTCCTGACAAACAGAGCAGGTATGAGGATTGTGTCCTGAGATTGTGACAGTGTCAACACATACAATCCGTAAAAGACACAGACAAGTAATATGAACAAAAAAAACCCAAATAAAAATAAAAAACAAATAAACAGACAAGGTAGTCTAGAAACACTAGCAAAGGGGAGAGCCATGGCTGCCCAGAGAACCCATTTTCATTCACACAGCTGGAGGTCAGAGGTCAGAGGTCACCATTTGATTCCTTAGTGTATGTCGGTGAGCTCTTAAAACAGTGAGGGTGTAAGACATCTGCTTTACAAAAAATTCTGCCTTTCTTTCCAAATTAATGGTATAATTATGTCAGAGGAAAATTATCTTGCATATTTTTTTCCATGAAAACTTTTCTCAGAATTCTGTGATAAAAGTCTCATTAATGCAGAAAAGGCAGGGTTAGGGTTAGACGTCTCTACAGGACCAACTTTAAGACAAAGATTGTCTCCGTCTCAAAACAAACAGAAGGTAGAAGAACAAAACACTGTTCTCCTTTCATTTAGTACACACACACACACACACACACACACACACACACACACACACACACACACACACCGAGGAGGGAGTCATCTTCACCTGCATACACGATCTTCGGCTGCGCTTCATCCATAAATGAGCAGCTGGGCCTCGAGCAGCTTCCGGTCCAGCTGACTTTCACAGAAGAAGAGACGCGACGACACGGAAGTGAAGCATTTTTTTTTTTTATTATTATTTTACAGAAGAGCCTCAGAGAGCACACGCGCGCACACACACACACACACACACACACACACACACACACACACACACACACACACACACACACAAGATGTGATCGAGATGTGATTCTGCCTGCAGCTCAGAGTCACTGATATTTCTAAATGATTTATTAAAATATTTTCATCCTGTCTCTGTCTTAACCCACCACACTAAACCTGCAGCACTGATTATTGATTATTGATCATGTGAATATGGAGGTGTGTCCCTGATGTGTCGGGACGGTGCACACGGGACAGGGGACACACGGCCCGTGTCTGAGGGGCTCAGAGTCTCCCCCTGCTGGCCTGAACGCGTCACAGCAGCCACAACAGTCCAGGGTCCGAGAAATCACCTGAAATTAACTTTAAAGAAGAAAATCAACCAAACGTGAGGGAAAACAGGCCAGAAAAACTGTAAGTCTGATAATTATATATTTCACATTATATTACAAGAATATAATTATTTTTTTTTTTTACCGTGTATAGTCTTTATTGTATATATTTTGCATTTATTCTATTTAATCTGTCTGCTTTATATTGTACAGTGTGTTTTTTATGTCTCTACTGATGCTGCTGTAACAGAATAATTTCCCAGTTTGGGATCAATAAAGTAAATCTATCTATCTATAGATCTATCTATCTATCTATGAAAAACAATACATCTGAGTCTTCTATTTTCAGGAATTTTGCTCAACTTCTGGCCATTTCGTATTTTATTTATTATTATTATTATTATTATTATTATTATTATTAGTTGCTTAATTTCCAGGTCATTTTCTTGTAATATTTTCCTGATGTTTTGCTCATTTCTGGCTCACTGCCTCTCGTCTCACTGCTCGTCGCTCTCACTTTGATGCTCAGACTCTCAGATGCTTTGGTTTCTTGGCTCCTGGACCAGAAGGTGTCAGGACGACCCGCCGCCGGCAGGACGGCCGCGGCTCTGCCGTATCAGAGGGGTGACGTGGCTCTCGGCGTTCCTCAGGGCGGCCGTCTGGGCCCCCTGATGTGACGTCATCAGAGAACAGTGACCTCACAGCTTTGTGCCTTTATTTCAGTCCAGCCGGACGACCAAAATAACGCTGACTCACCTGAAAAACTTTTATTGCTAAAGCTAAGAGAAACTGAGTCCCTGCAGGAATCTGGTCTGCTCTGGTCCAGTCCGGTCCGGTCCAGTCCGGTTTCCACTTCAGTTTTAAATTCCAAACAAATCAGTTTAACACTGAAGAAATATTTCCAGAGCACAGCTGTTCCTCTCCCCATAAGATAGAAAACAGATTCAATCTGACTTACCACTTTCTTTTCTTTGCATCTTGTTACTGAGCACTTGGTTTTGTTCATTTTATTGTGAAGCACAGGAACCACATCCTTTCTATGAGAGGATTTTTAACATCCGCAGCTTCCTGAATGAGCAGGCGGCAGTCTGCGTCCATATTTAAAAACTTTATTAGAAACCGGGAGAGCTCTGCGTTATCTTACAGAAAGGTACAACATGGCTTTGCTCAGACTGAACTGCTGTCAGGGAAACGAGTCGCCGCTCTCCGCCGCCACATAGAAAAAACTCAAAGCTTCCATAATATACCGGTACAAAGATGTCTTTCTTAAAAAATAATATAAATCATTCTTTACAGTCGTGTAAAATGTATTTTTCAAATACATGGTATGTTTGTTTCTCTTTTTCTTACATGAAGGGTCTATGTACAAAAACACAAGCGCCCGCCCAGCGCCTCACACAGGAAACAGGAAGTACTGCGGTCAGCCCCGCACTGCATTAAAAAAAAAAAAAAAAAAAAAAAAAAAGTGTCCAACAGAATAAATATATTTCACAAGTTGCAGAGACTTTACACAAAAACAAAAGTTCAGGTCTAGAAATATTTCATTAAATAACTTCTCAGCTGTAATATACTTCTTGAAATTTTTGCCTTACCAAAATAAAAGCTCTGATTACATATAAAAAGACAGAAAAGACTCACAGGAAGTTCATCCGCTCGCCAAACTTTTTTTCTTCTTTTCCTTTTTTCTTAAAAAGAGTGATGACCAAAAAATACTTTTGCATAATGAGCTGTGCTGCGTCTCAAACTAACAGGGTGACCTTTGACCTCTGCCACAGCAGCGCTGACCGCACGCCAACGGGACGCAGGTGCATTATGGGTACGTCCCGTAACGCACCCGCCGCTAGCAGCGGAAGCCGCGGTCGGAGGAGGGCGGGGGTTTTCCCAGCATGCCCTCGGGGCTGAGCGGAGGGCGTGGGCGGGGCTTGTGGGGAGCGCGGGGCGGGCCTGGCGGGCGTGTCATCACCTGCACTCCACAGCCACGGTGTTCTGTGTGGGCGACGCCGAGGACGGACTCATGCCGGTGTCCGACGAGCCTGAGGAGGTGGACGCTGTGGTCAGAGACACTGCACACACACACACACACACACACACACACACACACACACACACACACAGAGAGAGAGAGGGCGGTTAGTTTAATCTATCTGGCCAAGACTACATTGCCCAACATCTTTTAGCCAGTGAATTAGAAAATGATATTTATACATTTATACACACATATATATATACACATATATACACACACACATATATATGTGTATATATGTCTATATACACACACATACATATATATATATATATATGTGTGTGTATGTGTGTGTGTGTGTGTGTGTGTGTGTGTGTGGGGTGGGCTGATGTGCTCGGTCTCACCTTCCCTCTCTTTCTTCTTGAGTCTCTTGCGGCGGCGGTCGATGGACGCCACCTCTGACTTGAGGCTCATGTAGTACTTCCTGATCTCCTGCAGCTTCTCCTGCAGGAAGGAGATCCGCTCTGCACTCGACATGCTGTCCAGCTCATCTGAGGAGGAAGAGGAGGAGGAAGAGGAGGCACGTCACCGCCTGCACACACAGCACGCCCACAAAGCACACAGCACTGCAACTACAACTACAACTACAGCAACTACTGCAACTACAACTACTGCAACTACAACTACTGCAACTGCAACTACAACTACAGCAACTGCAACTACAGCAACTACAACTACTGCAACTGCAACTACAACTACAGCAACTACAACTACTGCAACTACAACTACTGCAACTGCAACTACAACTACAGCAACTGCAACTACTGCAACTACAACTACTGCAACTGCAACTACAACTACAGCAACTGCAACTACAGCAACTACAACTACTGCAACTACAACTACAATACTGCAACTACAACTACAACAACTGCAACTACAACTACTGCAATTACAACTACAACTACTGCAACTACAACTACAACTACTGCAACTACAACTACAACTGCTGCAACTACAACTACTGCAACTACAACTACTGCAACTACAGCAACTACAACTACTGCAACTACTGCAACTACAACTACAGCAACTGCAACTACTGCAACTACTGCAACTACAACTACAATACTGCAACTACAACTACAACTACTGCAACTACAACTACTGCAACTGCAACTACAGCAACTACAACTACAGCAACTACAACTACAGCAACTACAACTACTGCAACTACAACTACAGCAACTACAACTACAACTACAATACTGCAACTACAGCAACTACAACTACAATACTGCAACTACTGCAACTACAACTACGGCAACTACAACTACAGCAACTACTGCTACTGCAACTACGGCAACTACAACTACTGCAACTACAACTACAATACTGCAACAACAGCAACTACAACTACTGCAACTACAACTACAGCAACTGCAACTACTGCAACTACAACTACTGCAACTACAACTACAGTAACTACAACTACTGCAACTACAACTACAATACTGCAACTACAGCAACTACAACTACTGCAATTACAACTACAGCAACTACTGCTACTGCAACTACAGCAACTACAACTACTGCAACTACAACTACTGCAACTACAACTACAGCAACTGCAACTACAGTAACTACAACTACTGCAACTACAACTACAATACTGCAACTACAGCAACTACAACTACTGCAATTACAACTACAGCAACTACTGCTACTGCAACTACAGCAACTACAACTACAGTAACTACAACTACTGCAACTACAACTACAATACTGCAACTACAACTACAGCAACTGCAACTACAGCAACTACAACTACTGCAACTGCAACTACAACTACAGCAACTACAACTACTGCAACTACAACTACTGCAACTGCAACTACAACTACAGCAACTGCAACTACTGCAACTACAACTACTGCAACTACAACTACTGCAACTACAACTACTGCAACTGCAACTACAACTACAGCAACTGCAACTACAGCAACTACAACTACTGCAACTACAACTACAATACTGCAACTACAACTACAACAACTGCAACTACAACTACTGCAATTACAACTACAACTACTGCAACTACAACTACTGCAACTACTGCAACTACAACTACAACTGCTGCAACTACAACTACTGCAACTACAACTACAACTACTGCAACTACAGCAACTACAACTACTGCAACTACTGCAACTACAACTACAGCAACTGCAACTACTGCAACTACAACTACAATACTGCAACTACAACTACAACTACTGCAACTACAACTACTGCAACTGCAACTACAGCAACTACAACTACAGCAACTACAACTACTGCAACTACAACTACAGCAACTACAACTACAACTACAATACTGCAACTACAGCAACTACAACTACAATACTGCAACTACTGCAACTACAACTACGGCAACTACAACTACAGCAACTACTGCTACTGCAACTACGGCAACTACAACTACTGCAACTACAACTACAATACTGCAACTACAGCAACTACAACTACTGCAACTACAACTACAGCAACTGCAACTACTGCAACTACAACTACTGCAACTACAACTACAGTAACTACAACTACTGCAACTACAACTACAATACTGCAACTACAATACTGCAACTACTGCAATTACAACTACAGCAACTACTGCTACTGCAACTACAGCAACTACAACTACTGCAACTACAACTACTGCAACTACAACTACAGCAACTGCAACTACAATATTACAACTACTGCAACTACAACTACAGTAACTACAACTACTGCAACTACAACTACAATACTGCAACTACAGCAACTACAACTACTGCAATTACAACTACAGCAACTACTGCTACTGCAACTACAGCAACTACAACTACAGTAACTACAACTACTGCAACTACAACTACAATACTGCAACTACAGCAACTACAACTACTGCAATTACAACTACAGCAACTACAGCAACTACAACTACTGCAACTACAACTACTGCAACTACAATACTACAACTACAGCAACTACAGCAACTACAACTACTGCAACTACAACTACTGCAACTACAACTACAGCAACTACAACTACAGCAACTACAACTACAGCAACTGCAACTACAATATTACAACTACAGCAACTACAACTACTGCAACTACAACTACAGTAACTACAACTACTGCAACTACAACTACAATACTGCAACTACAGCAACTACAACTACTGCAATTACAACTACAGCAACTACTGCTACTGCAACTACAGCAACTACAACTACAGTAACTACAACTACTGCAACTACAACTACAGCAACTGCAACTACTGCAACTACAACTACTGCAACTACAACTACAGTAACTACAACTACTGCAACTACAACTACAATACTGCAACTACAGCAACTACAACTACTGCAATTACAACTACAGCAACTACAGCAACTACAACTACAGCAACTACAACTACAGCAACTACTGCTACTGCAACTACGGCAATGAAGTGACAGTGAAGGGGCGTGGTCAGTGTGACAGTGAAGGGGCGGAGTCTGTGACAGTGAAGGGGCGTGGTCAGTGTGACAGTGAAGGGGCGGGGTCAGTGTGACAGCGAAGGGGCGGGGTCAGGATGGGGGCTGTGATCTGTCACATCAGAGGCTCAAACACCCTGTGACAGTCAGCCACACACACCTGTCACCTGTAAACAAGCTGTGACTTACAGCTGTACAGACCAATCACAGAAGAGTGGGCGGGTCTAACGCTAAACAGCGCCCGCTGTAAATCTGTCTCCATGGTAACCGTCCAGGCAGTTAGTCTGGTACTCATTCCACATCCTGCCCTGTTTTTATTTCCATTTTCAATCTGCACATTAAAAACCTGAATGGAAACTGAAAAAAGATTTTTCTGCTTGGCTGAGGGGGGAAAGTTGGTGTATCGATAAAAGGAAAATATGAATAAGTTGCTATGGAAACAGGCTTAGCCAATAAATGGCGACGTTCATGATCAGGTGACTTGCGCTCGGCGTCCGGAGGAAACACGGCAACAGGAGAGCTCAACGTCTCTTCAGCTCGCTAAAGAAAACATGGAGGCTGCACACCTCTCTGCCTCTGTCCTGCTCTCCTCTGTTGTTTGTACATGATGTCACCTGGCTGGAGAATTAGCGCCACCTAGTGCTCACCTCCATGAACCAACTCCAAATATTCACATGACAGAAGTGGATGGAAACGCACAAATTTGCATTTTGTTTTGCTGAAAAAACCCCCAAAAAAACCCTCCACCCTGAGCTGCTGCCCCCTGCTGGTCACTGCACAGCCCTGCTCACTTCAGTCACATGACAGCTGTGTGTGTGTGTGCGTGTGTGTGTGTGTGTGTGTGTGTGTGTCTTACTGAGCTGGAAGGTCCACTTGTACGTGCGCTGTGGGGAGGGGAAGGCCTGCTTGTCCTTGCTGTGTGTGTGTGCTTGTGTGTGTGTGTGTGTGTGTGTGTGTGTGGGCGAGGCGAGGCCCGGCCCGGGACAGCGGCTCTTCTGAGGCTTGGACAGAGACGACAGCCTGGCCTGGTCCTCACTGTCGCTGCTGTGACCTGCACACACACACACACACACACACACACACACACACACACACACACACACACACACACACAGAGTTACACAGGGCTGTAAGGCGTCTTCAGGCCACTTTAATCTCAGAGAAGTTTCCTCCCTCATGATCTGGTGACTAAAGGCTCGTTTCCACCACAGGAACGTCGGGCTAACTTTACGGGGCGGACATGCTAGCTAATGCTTTTTGAGCCCGGGTCACGGGTCACAGCTGCCCGGTGACTTCACAGGAACCATCCTCTCAGAGAGACAGGACAGGTGAGACAGGACAGGTGAGACAGGGCAGGTGAGACAGGACAGGTGAGGGGGCGAGAGAGACGACGCCCCTGTAGCAGCTCCTCCCCCCAAACACCACCAGGAAGCTTCTGGGGGAAACGGGCCTAATGACACTAAAACACCTCCGCATGAAAAAGGCAAAGAACAGATTTATAAACAACATGTTAGAGGGACAGTCAGACGTTTAGATTAAAAACCAAAACAAAGCAGGAAGTGCTGAGGACGCTGATCAGCCTCTGATCTGATCCAGGATCAGGAGGTTTGGTCTCAGCCTTTCAGAAATCATTTGCTTTGACTGCTTTCAGACCTGCAGCCTGTCACTGCAGGGGAGGGGGCGGGGCTAATTTACCAGCCAACAGTGACAATGTGGCAATTACACACACACACACACACACACACACACACACACACACTCACACACACACACACACACACACAGACCTGCTCCGTTCTTGTCCATCTTGCTGGGGGTGTTTGGTCTCTTCTGGCTGCGTTTCTGCTTCTTGGCCTGCGGGCTGGTGTGTCCGTCCATCAGCCGCTTCTGACCTGCACGCACACGCACACGCACACGCACACGCACACGCACACGCACACGCACACGCACACACACACACACACACACACACACACACACACACACACACAGTCAGGTTTATAATCACACTGCTGCATGCTGGGAAAAACAGTGCTGTAGTGAGATCTCAGGGGCGGGTCCTACCTCTGTCCTTGGCGTCCTGCAGGGACAGGGAGGAGGACGAGGAGGAGGCGCCGGCGTCGAAGCCGGGGCTGGACTCGGCGTCGGCGTCCTGCGGCTCCGCGCTCGCCGCCCCTCTCTCCGCCTCGCCGCGGGGCGGGTGGGCCTCCTCGGCGCGGGCGGCGGAGCCCGGCGGCGTGGCCGAGGTCAGGAGCCTGGGGTGTGCGTGGGCGAGGTGGGGGGGGGTGGGGGGAGGCGAGGGGGGGCTGCAGGAGGTGAGGCTCCCTCATCATCAGGAGGAGGTGCTCCCCCGACGGGACGGGCTTGTCCTTGTCGTCGGGGTCGTCCAGGTCCACCTCGTGGCAGACCAGCGCCTCCGGGCCCATCTGAGGCATCAGCTCCTCCTGCTGCAGCGCCGAGGCTCCGCCCCCTGGAGCCGCCGCCTCCGGAGAGAAGGGAGGCGACCCGGCTTCGGGCTCCGCCTCCTTAGCGGCTCCGCCCGTCGGCGGCTCCTCCGCCGCCTCCTTCGGCTTGTCCTCCGGCTGCCGCGGCCGCTCCTCCGTCTTCACGCCTCCTTCGCTCCTCCTGTCGGCGTCCGCCCGCCGCATCGAAGACGCCGTGGTTTTGGGCGAGGTGGGCGTGGCCTCCTCTCTCCTGAGCTTCTTCTCGACCGTCCTCTGCTCCGCCGCCTTGCGCTTCACCACGCCGCCGCTCCTCTCCTCCTCCTCCTGCTGCTGCTCCTCCTCCTCGGTGGCGGAGTCGGTGTCGGAGGCGGCGGCGTCGGGGAGGCGCTGGCTGGGGAGGCAGTGTAAGATGACCATGGGCTCATCCTGTCGCTTCAGGACGCCGCGGGGGGGCGAGGACAGCGCCGCCGTGTGGCTGGGACTGCTGGCGGCGGGGGTGACGGGGCTGGTCGTCGTGGTAACTGCAGCACACAGGGGGATTCTGGGTGGAGTTTCGGATCCCGCCTCCCGCAGGTTGGCCCGGCGCCCTTTGCCCCTGGGGGAGGACAGGGGGGCGGGCCCCTCCTCCTTCACGCTCTCCGTCAGCGGGGAGGAGGTCTTCTGCCTGTCGGCGGGCGGCGTCCTGCTGAGCCGGTCCGGGGGCGGGGACGTCTTGCAGGGTTTCTCCGGTGACGCGGTCGTCTTATTGGCGGCGGCGGGCGGCGTCCTGCAGGGCGGCTCCGGGGCGGGGGGCGTCTTGGCGACTCGTTCCCGTGCCGGCGACGTTTTGTCCCGTTTGTCGAGGTGAGCGGGCGACACGGCGGCTTCTCCCGGAGGCTCCTCCTCCTGCTCCACCTCCCTCTTTTCTAACTGGCTCAGCAGCTTGTCGGCCTGCTCCTGGTGCATGCTGGGACACGGCGGCGCGGCCACAGGCTGTGGACCTGCCGCGGTTGTTGCCGTGGTGACGGCAGCATTGGCGGCGGGGGCGGAGGTGTTTTCGGCGCTGGCGACGTCACACGGCGTCCTCTCCTCCTCCTCCACTTCCTGCCTCTGCTCCTCGTGGCGTGGCGGCTCCGCCTCCACCCGCTCGCTCCACGCCAACACCTTCTTCTCAGGAGGCTCGTCTGGGTCACTGTCCTCCGACGAGTTCCCAGAATCCTCTGGGGGAGAGAGAGCAGACGTCAGTGATGCAGGGGGAGGGGCTACAGATCCTCACCTGAGCAGACTTGGACTTCCTACATTTTTACAAACGTTTGACGCTTTTAAAAATCTGTTTTTAAAAAACTACCATCCGGGGAATTTTAGGATTTCTGAGGGTGCAGCGCCCGCCCCTGAAGGGTTACACCGCCGGGACGTCCCGGCTCAGCTCCGACCAGTGAAGCCACAGAAAATGTTCCAACAGTTTTCTGCATTCCAACAGTTTTCTGCTGTTTAAACTCTTCATATTTCTATTTTTTCTATATTCCTTGTTTATAGTGTATATATTGCTTGCTGCTATTTATCATCTGTTTATACAGTAAATTTGCACATTGCCCACATCATTATGCACATGGTGTTTTGCACATTGGGTACTTAGATCTCTAGTGTCATCTTTTATTCTTTATTTTTTATTTATTTAATCTTGTAATCTGTGGATACTGCTGAAAACTGTGAGTTTCCTTTGGGATAAATTAGGGCCCACTCACATTGGCAAGTTTGAGCCCGTATCGTGCTAAAGCCAAACCCCCCCCCTCCCCAGTCCCCGGCTGGCCTGCACTCACATTACCTAAAGCCCAAACGCGCCCAAGCACGATTGCCCCCGGTGTGCACGTCATCACGTTGAAATACGACAACAGGCATGGCCCGACGTCATTATAAATCAATGTAGTTCAAATACATTCATCATGTCTTCCTTTTAACTAAAAGACGTTTTTGTTCCTTTCAGTCAGACATGGGATGTTTATTTATCTTGACAGTTTCGGAGGAAACTTCCTCCTTCTTCAGAAAGGTCCAACTGACAGCCGGAGCGGCACCTGTCAGATCCGGCAGACCGGGTGGCCGCACACCGCGCGGAGCCGCGGCCAGCACCAGGTCTGCCGGATCTCGGCACACAGACTGCTGTACTTTCATTATAAACCGACTTTTGTTTATACGCGGTTGCAGCAGCACAACAGACAGCGACACAGACAACACGGTTGATTATTGATTGCGCAACGCGGCCATTCGCCGGTAATCGCGCTGCGCACATTAAACAATTTTGCAGAGGCAGGAGGAAAGTTGCATGATTTATGTCCGCGCACTGCATGCGTGACCGTGCATGTGCTCATGTACGCGCCCGTACCGCGCTGAAGCACACCCCCTCCAACCGTGCCAGAGCGGGGGAAGTTACTGTATTCAAGCACGATACGGAGCGATCACGCTGGTCAAAGAATCCGGATTTTAGGGGCAATCGTGCTCGGGCGCGGATCAAACTTGCCAGTGTGCGTGGGCTCTAAAGTATCTATCTATCTATCTATCTATTAAATTACAGTGAAATTAAACTCAGGCCCCTGGAGGCCCCTCGGGGCCCCGGGGCCCCACAGGCAGAGCGTCACAGCTGATCACAGCGAGAGGAGGCGACCTGCAGCAGAGACTCAACCCCAACCTGGCTGCCTGCTTTAAAAACCTTCAGCAGTCCTCTGGAGGCACAGCGGGACGTCCCGCTGGCAGACACACCTGTGACACGTCCCGACACCTGAACAGGTGTCAGTGCAGTCACCTGACCAATGCTGCGTTCACTGGCATCTCCACATTTCCACCTTGTAATCTTTTAACCCGTGACAGAAATATGTTGGTGCTGCTGATTCTGGAAAAAAAAAAAAGGTCCATGGTCTTGTCTTAAGTCGCCATGAAATGACCTCACATGACCTCACATGACCTCACATGACCCCGCCCTCCTGTCAGGCAGAGCCTCAGTGACATCATCCTGCACGAGAGGCTGCAAATCTAAATTTCAAACAATAAAACCTTTACAAGCATAATGTTTGGGTTTGCTCTGTTCCACCCTAACTTCCTGTTTCAACAGGAAATACATCGAATCAAGAAAATAAGAGCCTGTCACGGCGTCTCAGTGTGATGTTCAGATCAGAGAGCTCTGATTGGCTGAGCGACGCGGACGCCACTTCCTGTCTCTCTGCTGCTCGCCTTGAGGAGCCTCTTTGTTTAGTTGAGCTGACAGCTGATTGGTCCATGATGTGTTCACGTGACGGGTCAGTGTGGACAGGGTGTGTGTGTGTGTGTGCGTGCGTGTGTGTGTGTGTGTGTGCTCACCGTGTGAGTTCCTGTCTGAGTCGTACATGCCTGACGTCCTCCTGGTCCTCCTCCTCGGAGTGTCTGCAGAGGACAGTGACATCATCAGTTTGTGTGTGTGTGTGTGTGTGTGTGTGTGTGTGTGAGTGAGAGTGTGTGTGTGTGTGAGTGTGAAGGTGAGCTGGGTCCTCACTGTCTCCGTTGGCCAGGCCAGGTGGAGGCTCCGCCCTGCAGCTCCTGTTGGCCGCTCTGCCGTCGCTGCTTGGCGTTTTGGAGACGCTGCGTCCCGCCGAGCCGCCGGGCGTCGTCCTGATCTGAGGACGCCCTCGCCTCGCCGCCGGCGGCTTCACCATCGCCATCGCCGCCGCCGCCTTGTCCTCCTCTCTGTCTGCCTCGTCCTTGTCTTTGTTCTGCTGGGGACAGGAAACAGGAAGTGAAACTTGAGGCCAAGCTGACCAATGAGACGAGCAGAATGGAGCACATGAACATGCGTCTCTAACACGTGTGCAGCCAACAGGAAGTGACATCACAGGACCTCAGTCCAGCATGCCAAACCTTTCTCTGTGTCACACGCCACCTCCTCTGACGAGGCAGGTGTGATGACATCACGCCTCACCTTCACCTTCTTCCTCAGCCTCTTCTTGGCGCCCTTCTCTCCGGGCCAGATGATGCGGTCGGCCTTCACCCACTCGTCGTACCTGCACACACATCAGCAGCCATCACGTCACACACACACCTGGAAAACCCTGCAGCAGCAGGCCAGTGAAGGCAGCACAGCCGGCGCGGCCTCACCGGGTCAGTGAAGGCAGCGCGGCCTCACCGGGTCAGTGAAGGCAGCGCGGCCTCACCGGGTCAGTGAAGGCAGCGCGGCCTCACCGGGTCAGTGAAGGCAGCGCGGCCTCACCGGGTCAGTGAAGGCAGCACAGCCGGCACGGCCTCACCGGGTCAGTGAAGGCAGCACAGCCGGCACGGCCTCACCGGGTCAGTGAAGGCAGCGCTGCCTCACCGGGTCAGTGAAGGCAGCGCTGCCTCACCAGGTCAGTGAAGGCAGCACAGCCGGAGCGGCCTCACCGGGTCAGTGAAGGCAGCGCGGCCTCACCGGGTCAGTGAAGGCAGCACAGCCGGAGCGGCCTCACCGGGTCAGTGAAGGCAGCGCGGCCTCACTGGGTCAGTGAAGGCAGCACAGGGAAACTGTCAGTCAGTCTTTGCTGACTCTTTTGTCCCTGAGCTGCTGCTGAGCTCTGCTGCTTTATTAGATTCACACTGTGCACACTCACAGTGCATCACTAACCAGCAGCACATGTCTGACTGATGCCCAGGTGAGGCAGACCGGCTGCTGGTTGGTTCCAGCAGGTAAAGGATTAACATGAGGGGGCGGGGTCAGACAGCCAAGAGGAAGTGACATCATCAGGACTTCAGTCCAGTGAGCGAAACCTTTCTCTGTGTCATCATCCCTCTGAGCACAGGTGACCTGAGTGAACACACCTGAGACACACACACACACACACACACACACACACACACACACCTGACGTTCCAGCCGTAGTAGTGCACCAGGTAGAGCTGCTCTCCGTCGTCCACGTCCGTCTTCTTGATGTTTGCTTCATAAATTTTCTGAGTCTTTCCTCGGCCGTACTTCACTCTGACCTTCGTCCCCGCCAGAGAGTCGCCATCTTCCTCTTCCTCACTCCTGCACACACTCACACACACACACACACACACACACACACACACACACAGAGGACACAGCAGAGGACACAGTGAGCACGCTGCGGTCAGCATGGAGAATATTAGCTTCATAAGGAACAAAAGGTTTCAGGTTTCAGGTTTGCTGTTTTAGTTTGTGTGGAAGCAGAGAAGCTTCAGGTTCTTTCTCCTGTCTCTGCTCACCTGTCTCCTCTCCTCCGCTCCTCTTCCTCATCCTCTTCATCGTCCTCGTCTTCCTCCTCCTCCTCCTCAGAGCCTCTCTCGGAGTCGTCCAGTCTGCGGCTGCTGCGCCGGCGGGCCTCCCTCTGCTCCTCGCCGCTGGTCTCTCCTCCTCCTCCTCCTCCTCCTCCTCCTGCTCCTCTCCTGTCCGGCCGGCTCTCTCTCTCTCTCTCGGGTCGGGCGTGGCTGGGGGCGAGCCTCCTCCTGCCCTGCTGGACAGACAGACAGACAGACAGACTGAGGAAACGTCTTCTCTGATCGCTCCCACAAGGCCACACCGAGCCTGCTCTCTCCAAACCTGGCAGCTCGGCCCCGGAGGTCAGAGGTCAGGAGCCTGGCCATCGTCTGATTTTAATCTCAATCTCAATCTCAATCTCCTCCCTGAGCCCCTCCCCTGAGCCCTCACTGACTTAAGTAGCGGCACCTGGAAAGTGACTGAGTGTGTGAGGCTGCAAGGGGCTGGAGTATAAAAAGGGGATGGGACAGCTCTTTGTTTGGTTGTCAGCAGCGATGCATCGTGTTTCTCACAATCGCAGCTTTGGGACTTTTTATTTGACGTTTTTTGAGAATGAGAACTACTTCTTTTTGCGGCGTTCGATTTCTTAATTTGTTTCATCTCCAAACTTTTATCTCCATCTGTTTTCTTGGCATCTGTTTTTTGTTGTCTGTTTTTCACTTGACTGCCTGGTTTTATCGAGCAGGACCTGCACTTGGTTTAAATTGCCTATTTTATGCTTGTTATGTTTTTCTTTTTGGCCTTTATTGTAAATCCCTGTATGAAAGCTGATGTATAAATAAAGTTGTGTTATTGACAGCATGTTGTCTGGATTTCTGCACATCAGCCTGGACTGAAACATTTCCTCTCACTGGAATGAAATTGTAATTTTTTTTTCCAGATTTGTGGTCAGGATCTTGATTATTTTTAATTGTTAATGTGAAACTAATCAACAAAATCACAGCAAATCAGATGTGAGGTCATGTGACCTGCAGCCATGACTCACCCTCGGTGACGAGTGTCTCTCCTTCACTTCCTCCTTCTCGCTCTCGCTCTCAGACTCCGCCCCCTCGCCGCCCTTGTCACCAACAGGCTCCGCCTTGATGGTGAGCGCGGGGTCCTTATGCTCCGCCGCTGCAGCAGACTTCTGATTGGCCGGTGTGGTCGGGGGGCGGGGGTTGTTGTGATGGATGGTTCTGAAGGTGATGGAAGCCGAGCGGCAGTACTCCTCAAATCCATACAGGTACCTGACACACACACACACACACACACACACACACACACACACACACACACACACACACACACACACACACACACACACACACACACAGAGTCAGGTTTATAATCACACTCTGAGGTGGGGTCTGTCAACAGAAGCTAAGGGCTAACAGGAAGCTAACAGGAAGCTACCTGAGCAGAGAAGCAGACTCACCTGTGGCCTGTGAGCGGCTGCAGGTTTAAACACACTCACATTTTTTTTAAACTCTTTTGTTTTTGGATAATTTGGTTCAGATTCCTGCTCAGGTGGCAGATTAGCTGCTTCCTGAGCAAAGTGACGCCACATCACCTCGTCTGCTTCTGCCTTCTGCTCTGTTTTCATGGCTTTGTGGTTTGGCAGCTTCACACCTGCAGGCTGTTTGATGTCACACACACACACACACACACACACACACACACACACACACACACACACACACACACCTGATCATACGGACCTGCAGGTGGAGGGGGCGGGGCTAACTTCCTGACCAGGCTCAGTGGGAGAAGAGGGAAAGGGAAGCTGAAAAAGCAAATCTTGGAGGATGTCTGCCGTCAGTGTGTGGGGATGAGAGAGCTGACTCAGCGGTGATGTCACATGTTGTCATAGCAACAGTGAAACAGCATCCTTCCCTCCTCACTTTGACATCAGATTCAGAAACACTTTGTCCCAAATACAGCAGAGTGTGTGAGGGGTGTGTGTGAGGAGTGTGTGAGGGGTGTGTGTGAGAGGAGTGTGTGAGCAGTGTGTGAGGGGTGTGTGAGGGGTGTGTGAGAGGAGTGTGAGAGGAGTGTGTGTGTGAGGAGTGTGTGTGAGGAGTGTGTGTGTGAGGGGTGTGTGTGAGGAGTGGGTGTGTGTGAGGGGTGTGTGAGGAGTGTGTGAGGGGTGTGTGAGGGGTGTGTGTGAGGAGTGTGTGTGTGTGAGGGGTGTGTGAGGGGTGTGTGTGTGAGGGGTGTGTGTGAGGAGTGTGTGTGTGTGAGGGGTGTGTGAGGAGTGTGTGAGGGGTGTATGTGAGGGGTGTGTGAGGAGTGTGTGTGAGAGGGTGTGTGTGAGGGGTGTGTGTGTGAGGGGTGTGTGTGAGGAGTGTGTGTGTGAGGGGTGTGTGTGAGGAGTGTGTGTGTGTGAGGGGTGTGTGAGGAGTGTGTGAGGGGTGTGTGAGGGGTGTGTGTGAGGAGTGTGTGTGTGTGAGGGGTGTGTGAGGAGTGTGTGAGGGGTGTATGTGAGGGGTGTGTGAGGAGTGTGTGTGAGAGGGGTGTGTGTGAGGAGTGTGTGTGTGTGTGAGGGGTGTGTGAGGAGTGTGTGTGTGAGGGGTGTGTGTGAGGAGTGTGTGTGTGTGAGGGGTGTGTGAGGAGTGTGTGAGGGGTGTGTGAGGGGTGTGTGTGAGGAGTGTGTGTGTGTGAGGGGTGTGTGTGAGGGGTGTGTGTGAGGAGTGTGTGTGTGTGAGGGGTGTGTGTGAGGAGTGTGTGTGTGTGTGAGGGGTGTGTGAGGAGTGTGTGTGTGAGGGGTGTGTGTGAGGAGTGTGTGTGTGTGAGGGGTGTGTGAGGAGTGTGTGAGGGGTGTATGTGAGGGGTGTGTGAGGAGTGTGTGTGAGAGGGGTGTGTGTGAGGAGTGTGTGTGTGTGAGGGGTGTGTGAGGGGTGTGTGTGAGGAGTGTGTGTGTGTGAGGGGTGTGTGAGGAGTGTGTGAGGGGTGTATGTGAGGGGTGTGTGAGGAGTGTGTGTGAGAGGGGTGTGTGTGAGGGGTGTGTGAGGAGTGTGTGTGTGAGGGGTGTGTGAGGAGTGTGTGTGAGGGGTGTGTGAGGAGTGTGTGTGAGGGGTGTGTGACCTACTTCCTGTAGGCCGTCTTGACGTTGTAAGAGGCTGCAGAGTTCAGGACGGGGATTCCCAGATCCATGTAGACCTGCTTCCACACTGTGCCGCTCTCAATCTGACACACACACACACACACACACACACACACAGAGTTATCCTGACAGCACAGAGGCAGAGTGGCCGAGCGAGGCAAGCTGTCTCTCTCTCTCTCTCTCACCTTGTGGCAGCCTCCCAGGTGGTAGACCAGCCTGAAGAGCTTGAACAGGTTCAGGTCCTTGTAGCCCAGAACTGGAGGCTTGTTGATGGGAGTTCCTGTGGCACAGAGAGACAGACAGGAGGCAGACAGACAGGCAGACAGACAGGAGGCAGACAGACAGGCAGACAGACAGGCAGGCAGGCAGTCAGACAGGTGAGCAGTGCAGGTTGAACCGCAGACACATGCTAACTGGAGAATAATCTGAGCTGAGCGTGTGCAGATTACTGACAGGAAACAGCTGACCTGCAGGCTCTTCCTGTTAGAACTTTCAAAATGTGTTTCAAAAATTCCATTTGCTGCTTCACAATAAAAGCCTCCTGTTGGTTGGCTGTTAGGAAGCTTTGGATATGAAACAGCAGCAGGCATGGGCCAGTGTGTGATATTGGTGGTAAGTGCTATTACAGATGTGTGTCTCTTAGTACACACACACACACACACACACACGGTATAAATAAAAGTGCTTGATAAAATGTGACTTAAAGAGTTTTCCCTGTGCTCCAAAACGTCTCTGTGTTTTCTAAATGTTTTCACTCAGAGGTGAGTTTGATCGGACCGGCAGACACGAGGCCTGTCGCCTCCTCTGAGGTTCCTCTGGGGTTCCTCTAGGGTTCTTCTAGGGTTCCTGTAGGGTTCCATCATGTTCTCACCTCTGTCCTCCATGAACTTATAGAGCTGCTGCAGGAACAGATCCCTCTCCTCTGGGTCAGGCTCCTCCTCCGGCTGCAGACAGACAGACAGGCAGGCAGACAGGCAGACAGACAGACAGGTCACAGAGAGAGAGAGAGAGACAGTCAGGACAGGATCCCCTATCTGACGGCAGTTCATCTTGAATGTCTTCCTGATTGACAGCAGTGCTGGCCAATAGGAGGCTGTGCCACGCTACCTGTCACACAGCTCCCCTCCCTCCCAGCCGCAGGAGGCGGTTGCCGTGGTAACTGACTCACCTCCTCCTTTATGTGCTTCTTTTTCTTCTTGTCATCTTCGTCCTCGTCGTCCTCGTCGGTCTCCTTTTCCTCGTCGTCGTCATCGTCCTCGCCGCTGGAGGACGAGTCGAGGATCTGACTCATGTCCATCTTCCACACCTCAGGAACCTGCTGGGAGCTCAGGAAGAGCTGCGCCGCCTCCCCACCTGGGGGGGAGGGGGGGGGGGGGACCAGGGGAGGGGAGGGGAGGAGAGGAGGAGGAAAAGCGCTGGTCAGGACACTAAAGGAAAAGAAACAGTCAGCGTCTCGTGGGTCAAATCCCTCAACACTACATTACCCATGAGCCTCAGCTGTTACTGTGCTGATGACGCCAGCTAAAACAGGTCCACTCAGTTATATTTCTATACTGTTATATTTCTATATTTCTATAGTGTTATATTTCTATACTGTTATATTTCTATATTTCTATAGTGTTGTATTTCTATAGTGTTATATTTCTATAGTGTTATATTTCTATACTGTTATATTTCTATACTGTTATATTTCTATAGTGTTATATAGCTGTAGTGTTATATTTCTATATTTCTATAATGTTATACAGCTGTAGTGTTATATATGACAGATGTTATACACACAGATACAGAGTAATGCAGCAGAGCTCAACAAGCTCTGTGATTGGCTGTTCGACTGCGAAGGTTTCATGTCCAATAACCCCGCCCACTCACCAGCAGCAGTGCATGCTGGGACGGCGTGTGAACTCACCTCTCCTGCAGGAGAATTCTGGTCTGCTGACGCTGTCTGACGTCACGACGAGCACGTCTCTCCTCGCCACCGTGTAGCTACAGACAGGCAGAGGGGGAGACAGGCAGAGTGAGACAGGTGAGCAGACAGACAGGGGAGCAGACAGACAGGGGAGCAGACAGACAGGGGAGCAGACAGACAGGGGAGCAGACAGACAGGGGAGCAGACAGACAGGGGAGCAGACAGACATGAACTCACAACTTGGAGTCGCTGAAGGAGCGGAGCAGACACTGATCCTTCTTCACCGTCAGCTCATCGTTACAACTGGGAGACACCACCTGCACACACACACACACACACAAAGTCAGCTCACTGTATACTGCTCTGTGTGTGTGTGTGTGTGTGTGTGTGTGTGTGTGTGTGTGTCCTCACCAGGCCCAGGTACCCGCCCCCCTCCTCGGCTCCGCCCACACTGCAGACTTTCCCCAGCAGCTCGTCGTTCAGCCGCCGCCGGTCGTCCTCCTCCTCCTCGCTGGACGAAGACGAGTTCTCCTCGTCCGCCCTGACAGACAGACAGGCAGAGAGAGACAGATTCCTACAGGTCAGACAGACAGGTGAAACAGGAGCTGCTCTGTAATGACATCACTGTGACATCACTGAGACTCACACGGCCTGGGACGAGCGCCGCCCGCCGCGGTTCGACTTCTTCCCGATCACAGGCGTCCCAAAATGCTCCGGGTTCGTCAGCGGCAGCTGATCCAGAGTCTGAGAGACAGACAGGAAACAGTGAGACGGGTCCAACAGCAGAGACAGACAGCTCCAACAGGCCCCGCCCACACGACTCACCTCGCTCTCTGCAAAGTGTCTCTCTCCCTTCAGACACAGGGACGTTCGACGCAGAGTCTTCTCATCGCCATCGTCAAACACTGCAGCACACACACACACACACACACACACACACACACACACACACACACACACACACACACACACACACACACACACACACACACACACACACACACAGCGTGTGGGTTAATACTGCCAAACTGGCTGCTGGTTGGTTCCAGCAGGTAAAGGATTAACATGAGGGGGCGGGGTCAGACAGCCAAGAGGAAGTGACATCATCAGGACTTCAGTCCAGTGAGCGAAACCTTTCTGTGTGTCATCATCCCTCTGAGCACAGGTGACACCTTTTCAAACTTTATTCAGAAAAGAACAAATGAACAACAGGATTTTTAACATGTGGACGTTTTCCAGCTGATCAGCTGATCAGCTGACTGAGCCCTGACACACGCTGCTCATGTTCTAAAATAAAAACTGTGTATTTACTCGCTCCACCGAGGACGCGCCTGTCCGTCTGCCTGTCTGTCTGTCTGTCTGTCTGTCTGTCTGTCTGTCTGCCTGCCTGCCTGCCTGCCTGCCTGCCTGCCTGCCTGCCTGCCTGCCTGCCTGCCTGCCTGCCTGCCTGCCTGTCTGTCTGTCTGTCTGTCTGTCTGTCTGTCTGTCTGTCTGTCTGTCTGTCTGTCTGACGTTACCTGACAAAGCTCTGCAGGCTCAGGTGTGACAGGCTCCCACAGGGAGAGGACATCAGGACACCTGAAGGGCTTCTCATCATATAAACTAAAATGCTTCTCTTCACCGTGTGTGTGTGTGTGTGTGTGTGTGTGTGTGTGTGTGTGTGTGTGTGTGTGTGTGCAGCAGACTCACCCACAGTGTAGAGGCTGGCGTCCGTCAGCTTGCTGATCACCGCCTCACTGGACAGACCCTCGTTGGTCTTCACTTCCACCGTGGAGCCCACCTGGACCACAGAGACAACACACACACACACACACACACACACAGCGTCACTAAACACACACACACACCGCGTCACTAAACACACACACACACACCGCGTCATTAAACACACACACTGTTCCTGTGTCCCAGGAGGAGCTGTGACCTCTGACCTCCTTCCTGCTGAAGCCTGAAGCTGCTGTCACATGTAAACAAACCTGAGGCAGGTCTGGACCCGCAGAGCAGCTGATCTCACACACACACACACACACACACACACACACACACACACACACCACACACACACACACACACACACACACACACACACACACACACACACACACACACACACTCTTTCCTGCAGTTTTCTGAGAACCTTCCTGGACGTTTCTCACCCTCTTCCTCATCACCTTTGTGCCCAGGTGTCAGAGGAATCAGGTGAATCTGCTCAGGTTTCAAAGGGTTAATGAGGGGGCGGGGTCAGACAGCCAAGAGGAAGTGACATCATCAGGACTTCAGTCCAGTGAGCGAAACCTTTCTCTGTGTCATCATCCCTCTGAGCACAGGTGACACACACCTGAGTGTTACTGACATCCTGACTGGATTTAACCTGTTCTGACAGCAGCTGTGTGTGTGTGTGTGTGTGTGTGTGTGTGTCTGTGTGTGTGTGTGTCTTACCCTCAGGGTTCCCTTCACCTGGTCGTCCTGCACCACCTGTGACGTGCTCTCTCCTTTCAGAGTCACCTGGACAGACAGAGGGGAGACGCAGTGAAAACTCAACATCAGCTGATTATTGGTCCCTCTGTGCTGTGACATCACATGACCTCATGATGATGTCACACCAAGCTGAGGTGACGCCGTGTCTCCAGAGAGCAGGTGAACGCAGTGTGAGCCTCCTCTCCCTGAAGCTGACCTTTGACCTTTGCCTGCAGAGTGTGTGTGTGTGTGTGTGTGTGTGGCGGTGGAAGGCGTCTGAACGACACGCTGCTGTCGAGCGGGACGTCCAACAAGCCTGGACGTTTGAAATCCTGCCACCTTATTGATCTATTTATTTGTAATGCTGAGCTGCTTACAGACTCTGACACGGGACGTCCAGCTCAGCCTCCACTGGATCTAAAGGGGAACATTTTTAATTTACATGAACAGATTAAATCTAATCTAGTGTCACTGATCTGACCTTTAAATATTTCATTTTGATCGTTAGAAATACAGTTTCTGTTTTCTGCTTACGTTCTTGTTTGTTGGTTTTGTTTTTTTCTCTGACCGAGATGATAATGTTAATTAAACATTTGTTCATTCAGAGCAGGTTTGTGTTGGCATCTCTATATCTGTACATTTTGGCACAGCAATTTTCTAATTTAATATGAAATATATATCTAATATATTTGAAGGACTCGTAAGCTGCATGTCCATGAGTCCACAGAGCCTTTCCAGAGGATTCTGTGCAGAGGAAGTCCTGCTGAGACTAACCATACACTTCAAAAACAAACGTAAATGTCCATGATGTTCTAACTTAGAGAAAAAAGTCCAAGTTAAATGAATCTATTCCTCCGTACGCCGGGACGCCCCGTCACCTTGTGGAAGAGAGGCTGCAGGTTTTTCTCCCAAACCTCCAGCAGGTGAAACCTGTCTGTCTGTCTGTCTGTCTTCCTTCCTCATCCCGTCTGTGCTCCTCCCTGTCGCTCCACCTGCTGCTGGGGTGACACTCTCAGGTGTGCGTCACTTTGCGTCTGCCACAGGTAAGTGTAACTGCAGGTGAGTTCAGAAGAGGACCCCTGAGGGGTCCTGGGACCCCAGTTTGAAAACCCCAGTCCTGGGTGAGTGACGATCATGTTGTCATGTCTCGTTGTGCTCAGAGCCGGACGGCGTTCAGAGCGACGCTCAGGCACAGACACGAGGAGCGACCGCAGGAACGCCACGGGAAGAACTGCCGTGGACTCGAGTTCACAGCAAATCCCGTTGCCACGTCAACAGCTGTAGCATTCAGCTGATATCACGGCATCGGCAGAAGAGTTTGTTTGAATAACTTTACTGACACGTCCACGGTGACGTCAGCAGCAGCTGCTGGGTGGATCTGTCACGGCGTCGCAGCAACAGCCAGTTCAAACCTGCTGCCGAGGCTGCAGCCGCACCTGTGCTGTTGTTGTTTTCTTGAGAAAACTTCAGTCATGATCTGACTCGTGCAAATAAAACAGAATCAAAGTGAATTATTTGTCAACAACAACAAAGTTTTGCCCCCACAGCAGATTCTGATTTTGAAGTAGGGAGCAGGCGCCTCGTGGCCTTGTGACGGAGGAACTCTGAGCTGGTCAGGATGAAAAGGCTCTTCTCTGTTTTCCTGCCTCACAAACACACAAACTCACAGCTTTCAGTTTCACCGCTAAAACAAAAACACACACAAAAAAATCACAAATGGAGTGAAATTGCTTTAGTGTTTTAGTGCTAAACAGAGACGGGGCGGCCCGTCCCACGCTGGGCGGCCCGTCCCGCGCTGGGCGGCCCGTCCCGCGCTGGGCGGCCCGTCCCGCGCTGGGCGGCCCGTCCCACGCTGGGCGGCCCGTCCCGCGCTGGGTCTTCATGTTAAAGCCAGGCAGTCCCAGGAGACTTCAGAGCCTCTTCAGCTTCTGAGCTCCAGAACAGAACACACCTCCAGCGCTCAGCATGATGGAGGATTACACTTTCTATCTGCTGACAGACTAACGCTCTGACTCTGGCCCCGTCCACACACACAGGGTTTGGTTTTGTTTTTTTCCACATAAGAGCGCACACACACACACACACACACACACACTGATGTGTCTTGTGGCTGGTTAACTGTTGACTGGTGTGTATTGTCCCTAAAAAATAAACCAATAAATAAATGAAGATACAAAACATAAATGTGCAGAGCAGCAGCGGTTTGTTGCTCCAAACCTCCAGGGAACAGGAAGTGGGCTGATGAAGACGAGGAGGCGGAGCCCCTCCTCAAAGTCAAATGAACCCAAGTTGCTGAAAAGAAGCGCAGGACCAGTGACATCACATGTCAAACTGCGCAGGTTCTAGTGACGTCAGCAGAACCAACACCTCGATGCCAACGGAGCAAAAATACGACGGAACCCGTTTTCCAGCCGAGGGACCGGATGCATCATTCAGCCGTCAGCGGGCCGTGACGTGTTCCTCCAGAGCTGACCGGGCAGCAGGTGTGGCTGAAGAGACGGACACAGGTGAGAGACGGAGCGGCAGCTTCACCTCAGCTCGTCCTCCAGACGCTCAGAGAGAGGCGAGGATGGAAGGACTCACCAGGGATGATAATAATTTCAAAAACAAACAAACAGTGCCATCCAAGCTTCCAGGTGAAAGGAGGAAACACTTCAGCCAACAGGCATGTCATGTTGTTGTTTTTTCGAATTATGTATCAGCCTGTTTATTACTTCCATGTTTTCCTCATGTCTCTGCTGGATCCTGCAGTTGAAATTCTGTGCAGTCTAAAGTTATTTAAGTGCAGGTGACTTATAGTTTACTTTAAATACCTGAGGGCTTACATAGTAGAATGTCCAATAGACTTTAATAAAGGAGTGGATGATGACGTAAGGCAGATATTTTAATTTCTTTTTTTTACCGTGGTATCGATACGACTATTAAGAAACTTGGAAATTCACTGGTTTAGGTATCAACCGCTGAATTTCTGGTATCATGACGACCCTCACAGGTTCGGGCCGGCAGCAACACAGCAGCATCCAGATCGGCTTCCAGTCATGTTCCAAATAAAAACGCATCTCACTGATGACATTCTGTCGTAAGTCACGTCACATTTCAGGCTCTACTTTTCCAAACAGGCCCTCTTCCTCCTGGCCGGTGCAGCCGTGAGTTTTTCAGTCTGTGGATCTTCCTCCTGGGCGACGACGTAGAGCCGCTCTCATCGTCTCATCTGAGCGCCACATGGGTCGGGCAGTTTAAATAGAGCACCACCTACATAACACGCTGCCTGTGTGTTTGGTCTACGAAAAATGTGCTGCCAGTGTGTGTGTGTGTCTCACCTTAACCTTCACCATGCGTTTGACCGTCTTGATCTTGGCCTCGCAGAACGCTCCTCTGTACTTGGCACTGACATCCGTCCCCACTGTCAGGTAGGCAGGCTCATCCACTGCCTGCAGCACACACACACACGCACACACACACACACACACACACACGCACCCCATGACATACCAGCTCTGATTTTATGGCCAGCAGCAGCAGAGTAACATGGCAGTACAGTTGGCTGTGTTCATCAGTGAACTGCAGGAAACACAACATGACCCCCCAGGAGAAACACACCGTCCCCGACCTCCCTGTGAAGTCACACAGGAGCTGCCATGTTGGATCAGGGGCTGCCATGTTGGATCAGGAGCCCCAGCAGCTGCATGTCAGCACTGGGCAGACTGGGCTGCTGCCAGTTCAAACTGGACCTGTGAAATGTTAAAAAGCTGTGTGTCCCCCAGCTGGTCCTGGAGGCAGGGACTCACTCACCTTCATGTTTCAGGTTGTTTGAGGGCGTCCAGCTCGAAAGGTTGTTTTCTGAAAGACACAAGAGGACAGGAGTTGTAATTGTGGGACAAAAAGGACGGAGAGGAGCCCTGTCGCCTGGATCATGCTAGGCAGGAAGCTAACAGCTAGCCCCTGGGTTGGAGCTCACGGCCCGCTCCCTCCCACAGGCACCGAATATGTGGCAGAAACAAGCAGCTGGCCCCGGGCTGCGTGCGCCGGGACCCGGGCCGGGGGGTGAAGCTGCGCCGGGGCAGAGCGGGCTGGGAGCGGGCTGAGAGCGGCGCCGTGGCCGAGCTGGACAACAACACGGAGCGGAGCGGAGCGGAGCGGAGTGCTGTTCCCGCTCCGCTCCGCTCCGCTCCGTCTGAGTCACGGCGCCATGTCAGGCTCGGCTAGCTGCTAGCCGCACTGCTAACCGCTAGCTGCTAGCTAACAGAGCCCGACGCCCGCGGCTCGCCGCACCGACACGTAACCTTCACAAAGTGCGGAGGAAGGCTGCTTTCTGTCGGGGGGCGAAGAAAAGACCGGGATCCGCTCTCCAGCCCGGAGCTAAATTTAGCTGGTTGGCTAACTAACTAGCGAGCGGAGTGCCTCGTTAGCCAGTTTGTGGATCATCTGGCGATTTAAACCGCCTGCTAGCTGCTAACCCGCCGCGGCTCCTGCTCCTCCAAGTTTCCATCGAGCAAAACACGAAGCGACGGGCTGCGACCAAACACAAAGTCCGTGTTCTGATTTATTTATTTAATATGTTGGCTCCACAAAAGGCGCAGGACCTCACATTTCTCTGCGAAAACAAGCCGACTTACTGCTGCCATTCAGCTCCAGCAGCCTCCCGCCGCTCCAACAGCCGCAAACTGGACACACACCGACCCCCCCTCCGGGGTTTGGCCGGAGCCCGGGGCCCGAGTCCCCGCCGGGCTGAACCGTGAAGTTAGCGTTGGGTTTACGGATAAATGCGAACATTTTAATACTTACATTGAAGACGCGGCCGCTTCCCCTCTCGCTCGGGTTGCAAAGCGACACGAACAACAAGCTGTTGAGCCCGAGCGCTGTTTCCCGACACCTGATTGGCTGCGGCGACAACGGTGGTCGAAAGGGGGAAATGTGATTGGCCGGACGATCTGGTCATTCTCATAGGCCGCGCCGCTCCCCTCGCAGCTGTTGGCGGATACGAACACGGCGCCTTGAGGGACGTGACGGCACCTGGTGCCCGCTCGTCCAATCACAGGCCAGTTCGCGAGAAAATCCTTGGCCGGGGAACGTGATTGGCTTCGCACGTGTTGTTCCAGGCAGCGGCGCGTCGCCATTGGCTGAGCGGCTTCCTTGTGTGCACGGAGACTCCACGAAGCCTGTCCCCGCCTGTGGTCCCCGCGAGCTTCCGTGCTGCTGCACGCAGGACGCACCGCCAGCCTGCATTCACCCACCTGTCAGGTCACAGTGACCGGCCTCAGCCGCAAATATAACCCCGCATCCGAGCACGATTTGACACCTGATACGTTTATTTAGCTTCTCTAATAAATTCGGCGTATATATATCCATAGTTCATCACTTTATTTAAGCAAAATCTGGACTGTAGCGATCAGTTCGCGCTGCTCTTCCTCGCGCTCAAACTGCGTGTTTTGGTGCAGGAGCGCCGTGGGAGCAGGAGGTGAAAGACGCTACGAGTTGGATCTTTGCTGAGAAAGGTGCTTTTCGCTGCGACTGTCCAAGCCGTTATGAAGAGTGGCTTACACTGACAGGAAAATGGATTTGAGTCATTTCTGTCATATTATGTAACTTCGCTGATGAAGAAGTAATCAGCAAACCGACATGTTTTTAAATGGCGTCTGGCGTGACGTGCTGTGCGTCAGGCTCCAGAGCCGCGCCGCTCCTCTTCAGCACATTCATTCACAAAGTCGGCGGCCCGGAGCGCAGGAGGCCCGGCCTGCCGGGGCGGCGCAGGTACGGCAGGAAAACAGCGGAAACGCACCGGGGCCGGGGGGACGCGCCGGGGCCGGGGGGACGCGCCGGGGCCGGGGGGACGCACCGGGCTGGGGGGACGCACCGGGGCCGGGGGGACGCGCCGGGGCCGGGGGGACGCGCCGGGGCCGGGGGGACGCGCCGGGGCCGGGGGGACGCGCCGGGGCCGGGGGGACGCACCGGGGCCGGGGGGACGCACCGGGCTGGGGGGACGCACCGGGGCCGGGGGGACGCACCGGGGCCGGGGGGACGCCAGGCCCGGCGTGTGGCGCCGTTTGTGGAGAGGCGGAGTGGGCGGGAACAGCGTCGGTGTTACGTAACCGGAAGAGAGTTCGGGTAAAGCCATACATGGCGCGGTGTAGTAAAGTGGACAGTTTGTTGTGGCGGAGTTACAGGAGAACAGCAACTGTTCTGAGAGCAGGTTCATGTAGAGGACACACACACACACACACACACACACACACACAGCTGACAGCTGCTATGTGTGTGTGTGTGTGTGTGTGTGTGTGTGTGTGTGTGTGTGTGTGTGTTTTATGACTTCACGGAGCCTGCAGTGTTCCTGTAGTGTTCAGTGGCTCCAGGTTCAAATGAAAGTGGATCTATTGAGCCTCCCTGTTTCTAATATTTAATTTGTGTTTTGTGCTGAGGCACGGCTGCTCGCCTGTGGAAATGCAAACAGCTGTGCTGTTCCCACTCTGTCTGAAATATGTAAAACTTACAGTGAAAACTGTTACGAGATAAAACCTTTGAAAATCCTTTGGTGTGATCTGCTGTGAACTGGTGGGCCCGGCCTCAGCTGTTCAAACTGGAAAAACAAGACGGCTTGTCTGGAGGTTTTCTCACTTCACCTCAGCTGTTCACATCTTGATTTGTATTTCCAATCTGCAGCTGGAAAAGTTAGAACAGCAGAGATAAATTCATCAGGAGTCAATAAAACTCTGATGTCACTGCTTTGTGAAGATTCTCTCTCAGAAACCAAACCGGTTCCAAACCCAGAGTCCAGTCCTGTGCTGAGACGCCGAGTGCAGCCCTCACATCCTGAGGAGCTCAGGAGAAGCTCAGCGGCGTGAGGCCGGCCTCCTGGAGGAGCACGGGACGCTCCGGCCTCCTGGAGGAGCACAGGACGCTCCGGCCTCCTGCGGGGGCACGGGACGCTCCGGCCTCCTGGAGGAGCACGGGGCGCTCCGGCCTCCTGCGGGGGCACGGGGCGCTCCGGCCTCCTGCGGGGGCACGGGACGCTCCGGCCTCCTGCGGGGGCACGGGACGCTCCGGCCTCCTGCGGGGGCACGGGATGCCCGTCCCGACAGCCTGCCGCTCTGCACCACGTCAGGCCGCTCACCACCGCTCTCAGCCTCAGGCTCTGTCATGTTGAGCTCCTCGCCTCCTGACGTGATGCTCATCACTGTCTGCCCCTCAGGAATCAATAAAGTACTGTGAATTTGAATTCTTAGATGATTTGATGTGAGATTCATGCAAAACACACACACGCGCCTGAAGAGGCCGTTCAGGTGAAGCAGCAGCTGTTTTTTGGTTTCCTCGTTTGTGTCCTGGGAAACATTTGGGCAGCTGCCCCCCCTTAACAATGTGAAGAAAATGTTTTGAAAATGAAAAAGGGGGCGTGTGTGTCCTGTCCCGTGTCAGGACGGACCTGCTGAGTGTGTACAGCGGCTCAGAAAGGACAAAAGACAACGCTGACGAGAACACAAACTTGTCACTTTCTTTTTTTATTGTCCAGGATGAAATCAAATCACACATGAACGATCCAAACTATAAAACATACAAAAAAATATCTGAGCTGTCAGAATCAGTGTGTGTGTGTGTGTGTGTGTGTGTGTGTGTGTGTGCAGGCGGAGGGCAGCTGCAGCGCTGACGCTACATGTTGTCTTCATCAGAGTCATCCTCCTCTTCCAGCGAGTCCTGACAATCAGACAGAAGAGCAAAGTCATTAGAGGAAGCAGCCAATCAGAACGAGGCAAACACTGACTCAACCAGGGGACTACTTTCTTTCCTGAAGCTGCCACTGTATCCCTACACCGCAGTGCTGTGTCTCATTCACAGCCGGTCGGTGACAGAGTGTGGGACGTAGCACTGCTGCGTAGGGATACAGAGACAAAGTAGTTCCTCCAGTTTGGAGGTGAGCAGGCTGTGGTCCTTCATCCTGTTCAAAGTGTCACTTTTTATCGTAACAGCTCCACCACGTTCCACCACGTTCCCCCACGTTCCCCCAGGAACCTTCTCTCTGTTTGTCTGCTCTGCAGGCAGGGCATGATGTCACTTCCTGTTCCTGATCAGCTGACCTGAGTCTGACATGTTGTCATCCTGTTAGCGTGACATCACTGCCTGATGCTAACAGGAAGCTGCTCAGAGCTCAAGACTCAACTGGCTCGGCGTCAGAGATCCTCTATAAAGCAGATCTCTCACTACAAGTTACGCTGAGCTGCCAAAACAGTTGCCATGGAGACGAGGACCCAGCAGGTGCTGTTTAGAGTTAGTATGTCGCACCCCTGTCCTGATTGGCCAGGGGTGTGTCCAGGTAAAATCAAGCTGTGTTCTGATTGGCTGACGGCTCACCTTGGCGTACTTCTCGGCCTCCTCTCGGACGTCTTTGGGCACCAGCTCGTGTCGTCCGTTCGTTACTGAGGACAGAGAACAGGAAGTGAGTTAGACATGTCACCATGGCAACCAGAGACAACATGTGTGCATTGTGTCTGATGTGATGAAATAAGACATCAGAGGGCGGGGTCAGACAGCCAAGAGGAAGTGACATCACAAGATTCAGTCCAGTGAGCGAAACCTTTCTCAGCATCATCATCCCTCCTGATCATGTGACATCACGTCAACATCATGCAAATGTAAACCTCATGTCAACATCACATAATCATGTCAACATGTAAACATCATATAAACATGTTAATATGCAAACCTCATGTAAACATGTTAACATAATGTAAACATATTAATATGTAAACATCACATAAACATCATGTAAACATCATGTAAACATGTTGACATAATGTAAACATCATATTAATGTGTAAACATCACATAAGCATCATGTAATTAGGGCTGCAGTCAACCAAAGAAAGTCCTGGTCGTCTAAAGTCCTGACATTTCGACCAAAAGTCGACTAATCGGGCAACGGGAATACAAAAACAAAAGTTACTATTTTTAGATTAATTATCTGGGCAGGAGCCTACCTGGCAGCCTTGTCCGCCTAAATGAATTATAAATAAACATAAACAGGCAGTATTTGCAGTATATTAAATTGTTTTTGACCTAATTATTTTGCACTGTGACACACTGGAGCCGCTACGTCCATCTACACATCATAACCTATGATTTCTGAAAACAGTACTATGTCAAGCTGCCGTCGTCGTGGGTGTGTGCGCCTGCAGTTATAAAAGGATTATTAGACTAAAACTTTGAAATATGCCAATTCTGATCTGTTTATACTCCAAACTGACGGAGCAGCCTAACGCAGACATGTTAGCTTACCGTGTTTAGGTGATGTGCCATGTTGGTTGTTGAGCTGTGATACACAAACCGTTGTTTGCAAAGTTTGCATTCGACTTTTTTCCATCTATTTTGGTAAAATGCTGCCACACTGACGACGTCTTTGACATGGTAGAGGACTAAATGTTCATTAAACGTTCTTAATTAAGTAAATATTCAGAAAACCAGGCCTCATTTTTCCTTCCATTCAGAACATACAGGCCCACCTGTCTGTCTCCAGTGGGTTGGGCTAATCCAAAACTGTGACAACAAGGGGGGTGTTCTGAAGACAGACTGTCACCTGTGAAACAGGCTGTTCTGAAAACACCCCCATCAGCACTTAGTGCTTTACTCCTGATCAAATTAACACAGCAAATAATCAACCAATCAGATTTTGGTCGACCAAGAACGTATCGACCAATAAATCGACCAGTTGACTGACAGACTACAGCCCTAATGTAAACATCATGTAAACATCATGTAAACATTACATACACGTTAACATGTAAACATAATATAATCATGTTAATATGTAAACATCATGTAAACATGTTAACATAATGTAAACATCATATCAATATGTAATCATCATGTTACATGCTGTAAAGATGTAAACATGCTGTAAAGATGTAAACATGCTGTAAAGATGTAAACATGCTGTAAACAGGAGCTGGGCTCAGGACTTACTCTCTCCCACCCAGCTGAGCTCCAGCTCGAAGGCCTTGTCCTTCACCTCGTCGTGGACGATGTAGATACTGAAACACAGAGCACAGCACACAGTGAGGGTGTGTGGGTGTGTGTGTGTGTGTGTGTGTGTGTGCTGATTTAAAGGCCCCATGCTGTTTTATCTGAACTGCTGATCTCCCTGCAGGATGTACCTGTGGCTCTGAGTACCTTTTTACTTTTTACAGTAACAGTATGTTACATTATTATTTGTTTTAAAAATGTAAATTACTTATCAAACAGACCTAACAATTCAGCTACCAATGAATGAGCAGTGGCATGCATGTGACAACATAGACTGAAAAATAAGCCAAAGTGATACCTCTTCTCTGAATAGACAAGCTAAGCCAGTGTGCTGCTGTTAGTCAGTGAAAATAGCGCGGAGTGGCGACTCTTTGCTTTGTTACACAATCTATGTCAGTGCGCTGCTGTAGCTGGAGAGTTTCTCTGCCTTTTGGACTCAGTTTCTGTTTTATTTGGCTAATTCCGCGATTCCGTCCGTGATTGCGGCAATGATAGGGCCCTACCCTGTAGCGGTGCAGCTTGGTGGGCGTGATCCTGGTCATTTCTCCGCGTGAGAAATACAAGGTGTGGAGTGTGAACGGGTTGAAATGCGTGAAACCCGAGAGCCCTGAGAAAACTTTATGAAACCAACTGACTATTGTTGTCGTCGTTCTCTTTGAAATATCTCCACACAGCAGACAGAGCAGCACATCAGGCGCCTCGGCTTCAGAACAAACTGCTGCCGTGTTCTGCACATGCTCTGTTCAGTGGCGTCTGTCAGACACAGACCCGCCTGTAAACGCTGGTAGTTAATACTATTTTATTCTCATTTATTTTTAATCACTAATAATCCATATATTGTAAATGTGTTTAAAAATAGTAACAATAAATATACATATGTATATATATTATTTATCCGATACCTGATCGGGACATAACGTCCGAGTTCCGATCGAGTCTGCAGTCACGTGATCAGCCCCGATTTCCAATCACGTGATCGGATCGGGACAACCCTAGATGTCACATCACCTCTACTTCCTGTCTTAAACAGTGACATCATCATCCCGCACTAGTGGCTCAAATGTCGACCAATAAAACCTTCACAAATCTTTAAACATGCTCGCTCATCCACCTGTCCCTTCAAAATAAAAGTGTTCCTCCTGGAGCTGTGTGGTGGGGCTGTGTGGAGTTAAAGGGTTAACTGAGGTCACTCACATCTTGGCCACTTCTTTGACCAGCTCCCTGCACGTCATCTCCTTCATCTGCAACACACACACACACACACACACACACACACACACACACACACACACACACAGCTGCACATCAGACTGACCACATGGAATCACACCGCCGTCAATCACAGTTTGAGTCACACTTTACTGATCGGGTCTGTTTCATTGATCGGGTCTGTTTCATTGATCAGGTCTGTTTCAGTGATCGGGTCTGTTTCATTGATCAGGTCTGTTTCAGTGATCGGGTCTGTTTCAGTGATCGGGTCTGTTTCAGTGATCGGGTCTGTTTCATTGATCGGGTCTGTTTCATTGATCAGGTCTGTTTCAGTGATCGGGTCTGTTTCAGTGATCAGGTCTGTTTCATTGATCAGGTCTGTTTCAGTGATCGGGTCTGTTTCAGTGATCGGGTCTGTTTCAGTGATCAGGTCTGTTTCATTGATCAGGTCTGTTTCAGTGATCGGGTCTGTTTCAGTGATCAGGTCTCACCTGCAGTTTTTCGATCTCTGTCTTTGCTGCTTGTTTTGCTTTTCCGATGGCACAGCCCCAATAACCCTACCCCACACACACACACACACACACACACACAGAGAGAGAGAGAGAGAGAGAGAGAAAAGCCAGACATTATCATTACGGATTAAGTTGCTGATTGGCTGCTGTCAGCTGATGTCATCTTGTTTCTGATTGGACGGTTGACTTACGTATGAGATGCCCGAGGGGTCGACCATGTAGAGCTGAGGGCCGTCGTCTTTATCATAGGAGCCCAGGATGAAGCTGCACACACACACACACACACACACACACACACACACACACACACACACACACACACACACGGTTCGTTATTAAAAACTGATTCAGGGTCAGAGCTGAGGCCAAACTCAGAGACTCAAGCTGCTTCTAGAATCCTTTCACAATAAAACATCAGTTGGGGTAGTTTCCAACAGGTTGGTGCTTTAATGCTCACCAACACGGACAGACTACTTTCTGCCACAGCACTGCCGCTGTATCACTCCACAGGCTGAACACGGGACCACAGCACCTCTGTGTTCTGATCAGAGCACTTTGGTGTTTTCCATTACATTTTTATTTTGATTAGTTTTTAACTTAGTTTCCAGTCCGGTTGAGTCTCCTGACTGGGTTCTCTGGTCCCAGCTGAGCTGGTGTTGCTGTCAGTGTCAGTGGGAGTCAGTGGTTTTATTCTAATCTGGCTGCTGTTTGTCAGATTAGCTCTTCACTTTGTGGAGGCAGAGACTCCCACAACACTGTTTCAGGCAGTGTTAGTTTTTATTCCAGTCAACTAAAATCTTCTCTCACAGCTGCTTTGAGTTGTTCATATCCAAACTGAAGTTCAGCTTCAGTGAACTGGAATAACCGAGGGAGTGATACAGTGGCAGCGCTGTGGCAGAAAATAGTTCCATGAGGGCAGAATGTCCTGCTGAAGCTCTGGTTCTCAGCACAGGGAGGTGAAGCTGCTGTAAGAGTCACACTCACATGCAGCAGCAGATAGAATCACATCACTCAACACAACATGTTAAACTGTGAACTGTCCCTTTAAATGAAGACGATGCTGTGTGGACTCACCTGCAGCCGAACGGCCGCACAGCGCTGTACAGCGTGTAGGCGTGCACGTACATCGCCACTCTGTCAGACAGGTGCTGAGGACACACAACACACACTGTTAACACACACACACACACACACACACACACAGGAACAAACAGCGGTAACACGTCCTGAAAAGCCAACAGTGCTGCTGCTTTTAGGAAAACTCATGTGGAGGACTTTATTGGGCTGATGGAAAACTGGAGTGAAGAAAGTGTGAAGGCTCTGAAAGTTCATGTTCATATCGTAGTGGAATGAATGGAGGAAAGGGAGGAGGAGTGATGTGGCGAGGAGGAGGAGGAGGAGGAGGAGGAGGAGTGATGTGGCAGCTCTGAGAGCCCACTGCTCGCTCTGGGAGGAGAGCAGCAGAGTCAGGAGGCAGGTTCTCCTGCAGGTTCTTCACCACGTCACCAAAGTGACGCCTGCTCACCGTCTGAATTCATGTTTTCACTTCAGGTTGCCATGACAACAGTAACATCCACTCTGTGTGAAGCTGTGCTGCTGCTGGAGCTTTAACACACACACAAAAAAAAAAAACTACTAGAAAATGATCAAAAACCAGAGGAAATGTCAAGCAAACTGTATTTACAGGATGATGACCGTATATTTAAAGTTATGTTACAGAAAAAACTTCTTTTGGGCTCTTTTTCATTCGACTTTCTTACTTTATTTTATGACTTTACTTTTTATTCAACTTCTTCTTTGGTAGTTTCATTTCATGTCTTTTCTTCCTCCTCCATCACCTTTTCTCCTCGTGTTGCTGAGAGAAACGAGGCGGTTTGCTCGGGTTTAGAGAGACAGACAGGAAGCTTCCTGTCGCTCTGCTCTTACAGCCTCACACAGCCACAGCCAGGCTTTTATTCTGAAGGGTGGCTCAAGCAGCCCACCTGACAGGTGAGTCACCCACCTGTTGACGCTCTGTGACAGAAAGCTGCTGAAAATCAGCTCTTCAGCTCATTCACTCATTCATCCTGATCACTTACTGATCAATGATTATTGATCCTGATTCAGAAACACATCAAACCTCCTGCCCCCTGCTGTGTGTGTGTGTGTGTGTGTGTGTGTGTGAGTGTGAGTGTGTGTGTGTGTGTGTGAGTGTGTGTGTGTGTGTGTGAGTGTGAGTGTGTGTGTGTGTGTGTGAGTGTGTGTGTGTGTGTGTGAGTGTGTGTGTGTGAGTGTGAGTGTGTGTGTGTGAGTGTGAGAGTGTGTGTGTGTGTGTGTGTGTGTGTGTGTGTGTGTGAGTGTGAGTGTGTGTGTGTGTGTGTGAGTGTGTGTGTGTGTGAGTGTGTGTGTGTGTGTGTGCGTGAGGGTGCGTGTGCGTGCGTGTGTGTGTGCGTGTGCGTGTGCGTGTGTGTGAGTGTGTGTGTGTGTGTGTGTGTGTGTGTGTGTGTGTGTACCTTGAGTGGGATGTCGTGGCCGTAGTTCATTCTGAAGTTGGAAGCTTCTTCTCTGGCAACTTCAGAGAGAGAGCGAGCATCAGCCAGGAGACCTGCAACTGCCTGGAGAGAGAGACAGGTCAGAGAGAGAGAGACAGGTAAGACAGACAGAAGGTCAGAGAGAGAGACAAGTCAAAGAGAGAGAGAGAGAGAGACGGGTCAGAGAGAGAGAAAGAGCGAGAGACGGATCAGAGAGAGAGAGACAGGTCAGACAGACAGACAGGTCAGGGAGAGAGACAAGTCAGAGAGACAGACAGTGTCATTTCTTCAGCAGACCAGCTCTGTGTGTGTGTGTCTGTGTCTGTGTGTGTGTGTCTGTGTGAGTGTGTGTGTGTCTCTGTGTGTGTGTGTGTCTCTGTCTGTGTCTGTGTGTGTGTGTGTGTGTGAGTGTGCGTCTCTGTGTGTGTGTGTGTGTGTGTGTGTGTGTGTGTTACCATGCCGACGTGTCTGTCGATGTTGAAGATGCGTTTGTTGGATCCCTCCTCGTAGAGTTTGGACAGAACAAGCTTCTCCACGCCGAACACCACGCCGTCCTGACAGCGGATCCCTATGGCCGTGCTGCTCACACACACACACACACACACACACACACACACACACACACACACACACACACACACACACAGGTCAAACAGCTGGCAGGAAGTGGGCGGTGACAGAGCTGTGAGCTGCAGCCAATCAGAGCCTGACCTGCTGTTCTCCACAGCCTTCATGGCGTACTCCACCTGGAACACCCGGCCGTCCGGAGAGAAGGTGGAGGCCGACAGGTCGTACTGCAGGGACACACACAGGGCGGGGTCAGGGGTCAGGGGTCAGGGGTCAGGGGTCAGCACTTCATCTCTGCTGCAGACTAGTTAACTTAGTTAACAGAGTTTAGGCAGGAGTGTGTCCACACACACACACACACACACACACAGAGACAGACAGAGAGAGAGAGAGAGAGAGACAGATGGAGAGAGAGAGAGAGAGACAAAAAGACAAAAAGACAGAGAGACAGAGAGAGAGAGAGACAGACAGACAGAGAGAGAGACAGGCTGTCCCTCAGACCAGAGCAGGAATGTGAGGAAAATGTGAGCTCAATCACACACAGACTGTTTCACACACACACACACACACACACACACACACACACACACACACACACACACACACACACACACATTCTACCAAATTCTCAAACTGTCTGCTTTCGCTTTCCCTTTAGCCGCCTAGCCTCTATTAGCCTCTGTTAGCTTCTGTTAGCCTGCTAGCCGCGCTAGCTAACCGGCCCGGCGGCCCCAGTGTGACTCAGCAGGCTAACAGGCTAACATGCTAACAGGCTAACAGGCTAACAGGCTAACAGGCGCTCTGAACGGGACCGTTAGCAGCAGAAAAGCCGCTTATCTCCGCGCTCTGCACTGAAAGGTGTGGCTGTGACGTCAGACAGGTAAAGGGACTCACCCCGGTGCCGATGGAACTCATTTTAACAGAGAAACGGAGAAGTTTGAAGGCCGAGCAGCAGAAGCGTCCTGTCTGTCTCGCTGCCTGTCTCACTGCCGCATCACACCGAAGTCAAGCTAGCAGCCGATACGTCACACTTCCGCTTACTGCTTTCAAATAAAAGGCTCGCAACGACTCAATTATGTATTCATTTTTCATTTTCATGAATTTCATGTTGTATTTCATTTCATTTGTGCAACATAATTTAGTGTTTGTCATATCGATGTGATGTCCCGTACAAAGGATGGACCTACAAAACAATATTCTAAACGCAGAGTTGATAAATGCTGGAAGGAGTGATAGAAGTGTGGCGAATTAATGAATTTTCCCTCAGACTATAATTTTATAATTATACACCTTTATTTCTGGTCTTTATCAAAAACCTAAAGTTTTTAGTAAGGAATTTATCACTTCAGTTATACTTTTATCTGCCTGTTAAGTTATACCCCTATCTGTTCTGAATCCCAGGACCGGGAGTCAGGTTCTGCCACATGCCCTGCGTTCCAATACCCATACTACCATACTATTTAGTAGGAAAAAAAGAATTAGTATGTCCCAATACATACTAAACTACATACTTTGTAAGGGCAGCTGCAGTACATACTAAAAGTAAAAAGTATAAGTATGAGATTTGGAACGCAGGGTTGGTCTCATGGGTTCACACTAACCCTGAACCTCCGGAGTGTGTTGTCCCCCAGGTTTTGGGTTGTTTTCTTCTATTGTTTAAATTGTTCATATAGTATTTTTCTACATTCCTTGTTTATAATGTTTACATTGCTCTGTGGTACTGTTATCTGTTTATACTGTTTATAATGTAAATTATGCTTCATATCTTGCTATCCACTTTGCTGCTGTAATACGTGAAATTTCCCCACCGTGGGACTGATAAAGGAATATCTTATCTTATCTTTTTATCTCTTACTGTATGTGTATGTAACTTTATATGGCTATTATTATTGTTATTATTATTCTGATTAGAGCAGCGGGTCTAGTAAGTAAGTAAGTAAAGTTTATTTATATAGCGCTTTTCCCAGAGAACTCACAAAGTGCTTTACAAGGTACAAAGGTCTGGCCTTCATGGTGTTTTCGGTGTTTTTCACTCTTCCGGTGTGATCCGGGTTTATTGTAGCTGCTTGACCGTCTCGACACCAACGAAGAAGCTGCTGGCTGCTGATTGGCTCGCTAGAAGCTGCTGGCTGCTGATTGGCTCTCTGCTGCCGCCTGCTGCTGCGGAGTCACGTCGCACGTCGTGCCGCGTGTCTCCAGGTGAGCAGGAAGCTGCAGGTCATGTTCTGCTCCGGATGAGTCAGCTAAAAGTTTCTCTGAGGAGAAGAAACGTCTGTTTGTTGTGGAGTTTGTTTCCCAGTGGGGGACAGAGTCACCCCGTGTCCCCTGACCCAGTGCAACTCCACTGGTTTTTCACATTTAAACTGGGATTTAACGGACTTTTTACTTTTTACTTTTTAAGATCAGTTAGATCTGTTTTTATGATTTTACGTCCACAAACCTTGTATCTATGTATTAGTTAGTTAGTCGGTTAGTTCCTGAATCCCAGTACCGGCGTCGGGTTCTGCCACTTGGTTCTTGGTTTCGTGGTTTCATACTAACTCTCCTCATCTATGCAATCATGTATATACTTATATAACTATAACTGTATAACTGTATATACAGTTCCATCTGTATATTTCACATCTCATATCTCTTTTCCTTAGGTTAGCCCTTATTGTACATTTTAGTTTTTAGTCTTTATTGTATATATTTAGCCTTTATTCTTTTTTATTTAACTTTATTGTATGTTCTACTGTTGCTGCTGGAACACCAGAATTTCCCTGGTTGGGATCAATAAAGTATATCTATCTATCTATCTATCTATCTATCTATCTATCTAAAATGTTTTGCTTTGTTTCGTGTATTTCTTGCTGTCCTCAGAGCCGCCTGCTGTGACAGTGAAAGACGATGTGCTGCTGCTGCTTCACTGACTCTGGGGGAAATATTGGGAAATAATATGGCTGCAGAATCACATCACATAGAACAGATCTGCATGTGTTGTCTCTCTGGTGGTGGTGAAGCTGACAGGGCGGCTTTGAACGCAGCGACGGCCCGCCGGGCTGGAGGCGGGCGGCGTCTCCCAAAACCCTTCAGCCATGTGAGCGAGCTTCAGGCTTCTGCTGTCGCTCTTACTCTGCTTTTCCTGTCATGCTGAAGTTTCCCGGCGACCCTGAAGGCCTCAGAGTCAGTCACACACTCCAGACAAGTTTACACAGGAGCGAATTAAGAAAGTGTCCATTGGTTTTTATTGAGCGTCAGTATGAGTACAGACATGGCGTCGCCGCCTCGCCAACCCGCCTGAAACCGTCTGAACGATGACAAAATGTGAAGTTCATAATCATCTGGTTTTTATTCTCATCAGCACGTCTCCATCTGGATCAATGGAAGCTTTGGTCACATAAGAGTGAAAAAACATTCATATACAGTGCACTTTTAAAAAATGGGAAAGAAAAAAAAAAACAAATTCATGTCTCCATTTGTGGTTTTTCTCTTTACAATATCTGACAGGAGCGATCTACATTAAGGCAAACATACTGAAGCAGAAGTGTCTGGAATGACAAACGATTCAGAAAAAGAAAGAAAACAGCTTAGTCTTTGTGAGAGATGATGATGATGATGATGATGATGATGATGATGATGATTAGCGGTTCATTAATAACTAATACAAACATGTACAAGGCTGTTTTAGTGACAATACACTTTAATCATGGTAACAGGAAGTTAACCAACACTAAACGCCCGTCACAAACACAACAAAACAAATCCAACAGAATCAGAAACAGAAGACGACGACAGACGGACAGGTGAGGGCGTGAACCACACACACACACACACACACACACACACACACACACACACACACACACACACACACACACTACAGCATCTGGACCAGAGCTGGACCAGGATCCATCAGACCTGCTGGATCCGGTCTGATCTGGATCCAGTCCAGTGGATTCACCCAGTCTGACTCAGGCTAGACCGGATCCACCGGACTGGATTCAGTTCCATGGATCCAGACTCACCTGGACGTCCAGTACCAGCAGAACAAGTACACTACTGTGCAGTACTGTAGTACCGCGGCTGCAGTACTGTGCAGTACTGTAGTACCGCGGCTGCAGTACTGTACAGTACTGTAGTACCGCGGCTGCAGTACTGTAGTACCGCGGCTGCAGTACTGTGCAGTAACAGCAGTATTAGTACGGTACTGTGTTTACTGGTACTTTAATACTGGTACTGTACCTGTAGGACCAGTATAGTGCTGTAGCTCTGGTACTGCACCAGTGTGGAACTGTAGTACTACAGTACTGACTGTAGTACTACAGTACCAATGATAGTACTATAGGGGTTATGGTGTTGTAGTACTATAGTACTGGTGGTAGTACTACAATACCAAGGGTGCCGCAGTACTACAGTACTGATGGTAGCACTGCAGTGCTGATGGTACCAGTAGGACCAGTATGGTGTACTGGGTGTAGATCAGGTTGTAGATGATGTAGTGTGATTGGCTGCACAGCCACAGTGGGATTTCCACAGGTGGCGGAGGAGGAGGGGGGGGTAACAAGGTGGGGTGGGGTGGGGTGGGGGGGGTCGGGGTCGGGGGGTCTCAGTAGTGATGATGACTACAGACTTGCTTTAATAAAATTCAACCCTCTGCTCCCAGAATGTCTTCATCTGTTGTTCCATGGTTCTCGGTGCCGTCTGTCCGTCCGGGCGCCGCAGCGAGGGGGGCGGGGCCAGCTGGATTTGGGCGGGGCCGTGGCAAAGGGGGCGTGTCCAGCTGGATGCGGGTAGGGCCGGACGGTTAAGTGTCTCCTTTCAGGACACTCAGACAGCTCTGCAGCAGCTGGAGGTTCCCCTGCAGGGCGGACAGAGAGGGGGCGGGGTCAGTCCTGTGACATCACCACACAACCAATCAGCTCACTTTCTCAAGATGCTCAACAGAGCAGAAGATTTTTCCACAGATCATCAGAGAACCTGTGGAACCTTCAGGGGTTCCGCGGTTCAGGGTTCAGGGGTCAGGGTTCAGGGGTCAGGGTTCAGGGTTCAGGGTTCAGGGGTCAGGGTTCAGGGGTCAGGGGTCAGGGTTCAGGGTTCAGGGGTCAGGGGTGGGTACCTTGGCGTGTTTGAGCTCCAGCTCGGCCAGCTCCACCAGGTTCTTCCTGAAGGCTGCGACTCGTCTCGTCTTGAAGTCTATGAGCTCTGCAAGAGAGAACACTGTTACCTCCCTGGGAGTTGAACCTACAACCTGCAGGCCTGCTGCCTCGCCCTGCCTGGAGCTTCCTACAGAGACAGAGACACCTTCACGTAATCTGAACGTTCCAGAGGTCAGAAACTGATCCCAGCACACTCTTTGGGCAAACTGAATCGTAGGCAACTGGACTTGTATTTGTCTTAGGAAGACTGTCGTTAACACCAGACAATGGTCCAGTGAAACCAGTGAAACCAGTGCCTGCATGAACACACCCACAGGCATTAGGGTGGACACTCCCACAGAGGTTCAATACCTGGACCTCACTCCACTGTAGACTAGTGCGGACTAGAAAGACCGATGCACATGAACTGATGAAGCCCTTTGGATAAGAGGCGAAACGTCTTCCTAAGACAAATACAAGTCCAGTTGCCTACGATTCAATTTGCCCAAAGAGAACGATGACCTGGATAAATGAGAATATCCATAGACTGATCCCAGCACAGTTTCTTTCTGTCTTTCTTTACTTTGTTTGTTTGGCTGCTGGGCCTCGACTACAGGAACACCGACAGACAGGCAGAGAGACAGAAAGACGGGTAGAGACAGACAGGCAGGCAGACAGACAGGCAGGCAGACAGGTACCTTGCTTGGCAGACTCAGAGATCTTCTCAAACTTGTGGCAGCAGAGCTGCTGGCTGGTCTCGGCCTGCAGGACGTCCCGGTTCTTGGCCCGAGCTTTGTCCAGAGCTTTGTTGGCGTTCTCGTAGTCCACCAGAGCCCGGCCCCTCCGGTACAGCAGGTCCTGCAACACATGACATCATCACATGACACCGAAGCCCCACCCCTCTGGTCCACCCGGGGCGTCTTCAACAACGTTACGATGCGTCACGCTGTGTGACGTCCATGATGTGTTTGGTCGTAATGTTTTGCCTCTGAGGCAGTTTCCCTCCGTGTTGTGGGCGTGTCAGAGCTGTTATCCAATCAGCATCAGCCTGTATTTAAACCTCCACCATTTAAAACAATAGAGCTCCATTATGGCTTCAAGCTGCTGAATCAGTGCAGCCAAAGTTTAACATGTTAGCCGTCACCTGAAGTACGAGTATGATGACAGATCAGACATAGATGATTGTTTTTCTTCAATAATATGGAAACTTTTATTCAACTTAAAACTTAAAACACGGTGGTTAGAAAAAAAAAAAAAAACACTTCTTCCATTTTATAAATAGTGGTTGGTGAGTCTACGTCTCAGTGACAGTTCAGCTCAACACAAACACGGCGTCCTGCAACAGGAAGCGGTGTTACCTTGGCGGCTTGTGACTCGCGGAGGTAATACTTGAGCAGGTCGGCCAGCTTCAGGTCTTCATCTGCTGCCACTCGAGCCTCGATTTTCTGCAGGAGATGAGAGGAAACGTCCGTCATCAGCAGCTGCTCCACTTTAACCTGAGCAGGTATCAGATGAAACAACACAAAGCAAAGCCAACGGAGGAGCGTGCTCACCCTCGTCTTCTCAAACAGCTCCGACACCTTCAGGAAGAACCTGGCAACAAAAAGCAAACGCATCAACACAGGAGAGCCTGCAGCCCGACCAGCAGCCCCCAACCAAACCTCCTCCAACAGCTCAGCTCAGCTCAGCTAGCTGCCAGCTAACAGCTCAGCTAGCTGCCAGCTAACAGCTCAGCTAGCTGCCAGCGAACAGCTCAGCTAGCTGCCCTGTCAGCTAACAGCTCAGCTAGCTGCCAGCTAACAGCTCAGCTAGCTGCCAGCTAACAGCTCAGCTAGGTGACAGGGCAGCTAGCTGAGCTGTTAGCTGGCAGCTAGCTGAGCTGTTAGCTGACAGCTCAGCTAGCGTGTTAGCAGGTTAGCGTGTGGCGTGTCGTACTTGCAGATGTCTGTGGAGTCCTGCGTTCCTAACGTGTAGAGAGACGAGGCGATTCTGTTGATGTCATCTGCAGCATCTGTACACACACACACACACACACACACACACACAATTAAAATACTGATAGTTCATATTGCAGACAGTACTCAGTACTGTAGTACTGCAGAGTACTACTTACTGCAGTCTTGCCTCATCAGTGTAGTACACCTGTGGTACCTGCTCGGCTGTGTGAGCCTCTCCCTCAGGTGCTGTACCTGTACCAGCTGTGATGGATCCCTGCACGCTGCCCAGGCTCCTGGCAGCCAATCAGGGTCCTTGGCCGTTCTTGGCCAAGAGTATATTTTTTATTTTTTGTATTTTATTAAATCATGAAAATAAATGTGGGCCCCCATTAAACACCAGTCCCTCATAATTTAAGTCTTTTTTGTACAAAAAAATGTTTTAGGAAAAGTGTTTCTCAGTCAGGCCAAGGTCACGCGTCAATCACATGGTGGGTCACGTCATTTAACCTGGATAGACAATTTACGTGGTTAACATCAGACATGTGTTTGACAACATGGAGACGCCACGACACGCAAAACGAGAGGCGAGAGAAGAAACAGAAGCCAAACATGCTGCTTTGGTAGCACAGATCCCTGCCATCGACACATTCTGCTCTACAAACCCAGACCACGGCCGCCTTGCAGCGATGCAGCAATGCAGCAATGCAGCGATGCAGCGATGCAGCGATGCAGCGATGCAGCTTTTGCTACATGACATAATGAATACATAACCGTGATATATTCGTGTGCCTGCTTAAATATATCATGCCAGTAGGTGGCAGTGTCACCCTAAGTAAACCATGCATTGTGAATACAGTGGGCACTTGCATCTGACTTTCAAGAAGTAAACCTCTGAACTAGCTTGTCTGCTAGCTTTCTGTCATTCCTACAACAATAACATAATTAATAACAATAATAATATAAAATATAATAACATATTATTGTGGTTTGAGCTGAGTGTGTGAGATCAGTTATACAGGGCCCTCGGCCCTCCTGCCCACGGTCTGGGTTTCTGTTAATCCGCCTCTGGGTACCAGCTACTGTTTCAGTACCTGGTACTGTTTCAGTACTGTTTCAGTACCAGGTACTGTTTCAGTACCAGCTACTGTTTCAGTACCAGGTACTGTTTCGGTACCAGCTACTGTTTCAGTACCAGGTACTGTTTCGGTACCAGCTACTGTTTCAGTACCAGGTACTGTTTCAGTACCAGCTACTGTTTCAGTACTGTTTCAGCACCGACTCGGCCGGAGCTGAGTCGAGCCGAAATGTGTCGTAAATGCCGTGCAGGCCACTGATTGGACGGGGAGCGACGACACATGAGAGCCACTCCTTCAAAACCAGTAGTATGCAGTAGTATGCGTAGTGGTGTAGTAGTATGCGTAGTGGTGCAGTAGTATGCGTAGTGGTGTAGTAGTATGCGTAGTGGTGCAGTAGTATGCGTAGTGGTGTAGTAGTATGCGTAGTGGTGTAGTAGTATGCGTAGTGGTGCAGTAGTATACGTAGTGGTGTAGTAGTATGCGTAGTGGTGCAGTAGTATGCGTAGTGGTGCAGTAGTATACGTAGTGGTGTAGTAGTATGCGTAGTGGTGCAGTAGTATGCGTAGTGGTGCAGTAGTATGCGTAGTGGTGCAGTAGTATGCGTAGTGGTGCAGTAGTATACGTAGTGGTGTAGTAGTATGCGTAGTGGTGCAGTAGTATGTGTAGTGGTACAGTAGTAGTGGTGCAGTAGTATGCGTAGTAGTGCAGTAGTATGCGTAGTGGAGCAGTAGTATGCGTAGTGGTGCAGTAGTATGCATAGTGGTGCAGTAGTAGTAGTGCAGTAGTATGCGTAGTGGAGCAGTAGTATGCGTAGTGGAGCAGTAGTATGCGTAGTGGTGCAGTAGTAGTGCAGTAGTATGCGTAGTGGAGCAGTAGTATGCGTAGTGGTGCAGTAGTAGTGCAGTAGTATGCGTAGTGGTGCAGTAGTAGTGCAGTAGTATGCGTAGTGGTGCAGTAGTAGTGCAGTAGTATGCGTAGTGGAGCAGTAGTATGCATAGTGGTGCAGTAGTATGCGTAGTGGTGCAGTAGTAGTGCAGTAGTATGCGTAGTGGTGCAGTAGTATGCGTAGTGGTGCAGTAGTATGCGTAGTGGTGCAGTAGTAGTGCAGTAGTATGCGTAGTGGAGCAGTAGTATGCGTAGTGGAGCAGTAGTATGCGTAGTGGTGCAGTAGTAGTGCAGTAGTATGCGTAGTGGTGCAGTAGTAGTGCAGTAGTATGCATAGTGGTGCAGTAGTATGCGTAGTGGTGCAGTAGTAGTGCAGTAGTAGTGCAGTAGTATGCGTAGTGGTGCAGTAGTATGCGTAGTGGTGCAGTAGTAGTGCAGTAGTATGCGTAGTGGTGCAGTAGTAGTGCAGTAGTATGCGTAGTGGAGCAGTAGTATGCGTAGTGGTGCAGTAGTAGTGCAGTAGTATGCGTAGTGGTGCAGTAGTAGTGCAGTAGTATGCGTAGTGGTGCAGTAGTAGTGCAGTAGTATGCGTAGTGGAGCAGTAGTATGCATAGTGGTGCAGTAGTATGCGTAGTGGAGCAGTAGTATGCGTAGTGGTGCAGTAGTAGTGCAGTAGTATGCGTAGTGGTGCAGTAGTATGCGTAGTGGTGCAGTAGTAGTGCAGTAGTATGCGTAGTGGTGCAGTAGTATGCGTAGTGGTGCAGTAGTATGCGTAGTGGTGCAGTAGTAGTGCAGTAGTATGCGTAGTGGAGCAGTAGTATGCGTAGTGGAGCAGTAGTATGCGTAGTGGTGCAGTAGTAGTGCAGTAGTATGCGTAGTGGTGCAGTAGTAGTGCAGTAGTATGCATAGTGGTGCAGTAGTATGCGTAGTGGTGCAGTAGTAGTGCAGTAGTAGTGCAGTAGTATGCGTAGTGGTGCAGTAGTATGCGTAGTGGTGCAGTAGTAGTGCAGTAGTATGCGTAGTGGTGCAGTAGTAGTGCAGTAGTATGCGTAGTGGAGCAGTAGTATGCGTAGTGGAGCAGTAGTATACGTAGTGGTGCAGTAGTAGTGCAGTAGTATGCGTAGTGGTGCAGTAGTAGTGCAGTAGTATGCGTAGTGGAGCAGTAGTATGCGTAGTGGTGCAGTAGTAGTGCAGTAGTATGCGTAGTGGTGCAGTAGTAGTGCAGTAGTATGCATAGTGGTGCAGTAGTATGCGTAGTAGTGCAGTAGTATGCGTACTCTTGTGCGAGCGGATCATCCTGTCCGACTTGGCCGAGGCGTCCTTCACTCGGTTGTGATATTCCAGCAGGAACGTTTTCTCGTGCTCGAAGAAATCATCCACGTCCTGAAACACACACACAGCCTCCGTTTCCCATGATGCTCTGGGTCAAACACACACACACAGCCTCCGTTTCCCATGATGCTCTGGGTCAAACACACACACAGCCTCTGTTTCCCATGATGCTCTGGGTGTCTCACCTTGACCCCGGCCACCAGGACGCCGTCGGCCGACTTGACCACGTTCTTGAAGAAATCCTCCAGCTTCTCCTTCTTGTTCTTCCCCCGGACGCTCAGCTGGACACAGGAACAGGAAGTGACATCACAGAACACAACATCACGTCATCACATGACCACAGCCGGACCGCATCAGTCTGACCCTGCAGCTGCTCTCCTGGCTCAGATTAGCTCAGATTAGCTCAGATTAGCGCCTCAGCCTGGTCTCAAGTCTCTCATGTCAAAGTTAAGCCCAGCTGGCTCTCATGATGCCTTCACTGTCCGGAGCAGTGTGGGAAACACCAGCTTCCTGTGTGTGAAGCTGCTACGACAATACTGATATTGATACTGATATTGATATTGATACTGATATTGATATTGATATTGATATTGATACTGATATTGATACTGATATTGATATTAATATTGGCCCTGATACTGATCGTGATGTTAAATTGGGATTGATGTTCAAAATTGATCAATAATCAGTATCATAATTTTGACTGACATGAGGGTCGTTATGGAAACCAGTCAGGCTCCGCCTCTCCATCTGAAAGCAGTGAGTGGGCGGGGCCTCAGGTCTGATCACATGGTTCCAGTTTTCAGTGGGTCTGTCTTTGGTTTAGCAGACAGACAGGAAGCGGCTGAGCTGCTCTGAAACGACGTCACATGACCTCTACTTCCTGTCCAACAGGAAGCTTCTACTGGCTGCAAATTAAAACGTCAGCCAATAAAACCTTCACAAATCTGTAAACATCCTCTCCCATCCATCTGTCCCTTCAAAATAAAAGTGTGTTGGTCTTCCAAACTGATATTTGCACTTGTGAATGATCCTTCCCTGCATCATGCCCCTCCCACACTTCCTGTTTCAACAGGAAACAGATCAAAACAAGAAAATAAGAGTCCACTTCCTGGGGTCATTAAAGGAATGTGACGGAGCAGCACTGACCTCAACCTTCATCTCATCCTTTCCTCACACACATTATTGTTTTCTGATCATCTAAGTAAACAAGCTGCACATGCTCAGTATCAGTCCTCGCTGGGCTGATTGATACTGATCGATATCGGCTGGGCTGGATCAATACTGACGTCCTGGTTGTACTCCAGGAAGACGTGGAAGTTGAGGTCTTTCCTCAGGACGGGATGAGCCGCCACACGACACAGGAACACCTCATGCATCGCAACGGTCTTCTTAAAGATGGCCAGGTACTCCCTGACACACACACACACACACACACACACACACACACAGACACACACACACACACACACACACACACACACACACACACAGACACACACACACACACACACACACACACACACACACACACACACACAGACACACACACACACACACACACACACACACACACACACACACACACACAGGTTTAAGTTCAATAATCAGCAAAATGAGCTTCAGTTCAAATCTTAAATACTGCAGAAAGTACTCAGGTGAGTACACGCTGGGGTCACCTGGTGCAGGTGCAGCAGCAGGGGGCGGAGCCACTAAACACAATGTAACACAATGTAACACTGAAGACATCAAACTACAATCAACCAATCAGAGCGCGTCTGGTGCGGACCGGAGGAGGTGAGATTCCTGAGCGGGAACACGACACCTGAAGTACACACCTGCTCCACCTGCTCAGGTGAGGGTGAGGTCATCATCGCTCACTGACCCTGAGCTGAAGCTGTGAGGAGTACACACAGCCCACAGTGTGTGTGTGTGTGTGTGTGTTCAGTGTGTGTGGAGTGTGTGTGTGTGTGTGTGTGTGTGTGTGTGTGTGGTCTGACCTGCACTCTGATTGGCCGTCTCAAACTTAATTAAAAGTCATAAATTCACTCAACCACTTCCTGCTTCCTGTGAGAGGAAGCAGGAAGTGGCGTGATGACATCACTGATGACATCACTGTGACTCACGCCTCCAGTTCCTGCTTCATCTTGGTGAACTCCTCCTTGGTCATGGAGCCCTCCCCCTCCCCCAGCTTCTGCAGCTTCTCTCGGGACGCGTCGAAGTCCGGCCTGGGCGGGGCGGGCGGGATCTGCACACAACCAATCACAATCCACCGAGAGTCAACCACAGGCTCCGCCTCCACCACCGACCAGAGCGCCGACCAGAGCGCCGACCAAGTGGCAAGCCTTGCTAAGTGTAGTAAAGTGTAGTCAAGTGTAGTCAAGTGTAGTCAAGTGTAGTCAAGTGTTGTCAAGTGTAGTCAAGTGTAGTCAAGTGTAGTCAAGTGTTGTCAAGTGTAGTAAAGTGTAGTCAAGTGTAGTCAAGTGTAGTAAAGTGTAGTCAAGTGTAGTCAAGTGTTGTCAAGTGTAGTAAAGTGTAGTCAAGTGTAGTCAAGTGTAGTAAAGTGTAGTCAAGTGTAGTCAAGTGTTGTCAAGTGTAGTAAAGTGTAGTCAAGTGTAGTCAAGTGTAGTCAAGTGTTGTCAAGTGTAGTAAAGTGTAGTCAAGTGTAGTCAAGTGTAGTAAAGTGTAGTCAAGTGTAGTCAAGTGTAGTCAAGTGTTGTCAAGTGTAGTAAAGTGTAGTCAAGTGTAGTCAAGTGTTGTAAAGTGTTGTAAAGTGTAGTCAAGTGTACTTTACAACACTTTACAACACTTTACAACACTTGACTACTAGTGTTGTAAAGTGTTGTCAAGTGTTGTCAACTGTTGTAGACTGTTGTAAAGTGTTGTCAAGTGTTGTAAAGTGTAGTCAAGTGTACTTTACAACACTTTACAACACTTGACTACTAGTGTTGTAAAGTGTTGTAGACTGTTGTAGAGTGTTGTCAAGTGTTGTAAAGCGTTGTAAAGTGTAGTCAAGTGTTATAGAATGTAGTCAAGTGTTGTAAAGCGTTGTAAAGTGCTGCAGAGTGTAGTGAAGTGTTGTAAAGCGTTGTAAAGTGCTGCAGAGTGTAGTGAAGTGTTGTAAAGTGTTGTAAAGCGCTGCAGAGTGTAGTGAAGTGTTGTAAAGTGTTGTAAAGCGCTGCAGAGTGTAGTGAAGTGTTGTAAAGTGTTGTAAAGTGTTGTAAAGTACTCTTAAGTGCTGCAGAGTGTAGTGAAGTGTTGTAAAGAGTTGTAAAGCCTTGTAAAGTGCTGCAGAGTGTAGTGAAGTGTTGTAAAGTGCTGTAAAGCGCTGCAGAGCGCGGTGAGTGCGGTGGGCGGAGTCTTACGATGTAGCCGGCGTAGTCCTCGTTCTCCACGAAGGAGTCGTGCAGCCAAATGAACTCCTCATGCTGCCGAACCACAGAGAACTCACTCTGCTTAAAGTTAGGGAGCGTGCTCTGTGCAGACAGACAGGCAGCAGGTCAGACACACAGACACACACACAGACAGGTGGAGAGACACAGACAGTAAGTTAGACAGACAGGCACACAGACAGACACACAGACAGACAGACAGAGAGGCAGGCAGAGAAAAAGACAGGTCAGAGACAGACAGGCTGACAGAGAGACAGACAGGCTGGCAGACAGAGAGAGACAGACAGGCTGACAGACAGGCTGACAGACAGGCAGACAGACAGGCAGGCAGGAGGTCAGAGACAGACAGACAGACAAAGACAGGATGACAGAGACAGACAGACAGAGAGACAGACAGGCTGACAAACAGACAGACAGGAGGTCAGAGACAGACAGACAGACAGACAGGCAAAGAGACAGACAGACAGACAGACAGAGAGACAGACAGACAGACAGACAGATAAAGACAGGATGACAGAAACAGACAGACAGACAGACAGAGAGACAGGAGGTCAGAGACAGACAGACAGACAGACAGACAGACAGACAGGAGGTCAGAGACAGACACACAGACAGACAGACAGACAGAGAGACAGACAGACAGGCTGACAGGCAGAGAGACAGACAGGAGGTCAGAGACAGACAGAGAGACAGACAGACAGACAGGCAGAGAGACAGACAGGCTGACAGGCAGAGAGACAGACAGGAGGTCAGAGACAGACAGAGAGACAGACAGACAGACAGACAGAGAGACAGACAGACAGAGAGACAGACAGACAGGCAGAGAGACAGACAGGAGGTCAGAGACAGACAGACAGACAGACAGACAGTCTGACAGGCAGAGAGACAGACAGGAGGTCAGAGACAGACAGACAGACAGACAGAGAGACAGACAGGAGGTCAGAGACAGACAGACAGACAGACAGACAGACAGACAGACAGAGAGACAGAGAGACAGACAGACAGACAGAGAGACAGACAGACAGACAGAGAGACAGACAGGCTGACAGGCAGAGAGACAGACAGGAGGTCAGAGACAGACAGAGAGACAGACAGACAGACAGAGAGACAGACAGGCTGACCTTGGTGTGCACGGTGAACTTGACCTTGTCTCTCTCGCTCAGGGCGTCGGAGATGTCGACCTGCAGCGTGGCGTCTGTCTGCAGGTCCACGTTCACCGCCCGGGGCTGCAGAGAGACAGACAGGTATCCCATCATGCAACACTGCGCCTCCCTGCTGATCCATAAACATCAACACACTGAAGTGAGGACCGTTGAGACTCAGCTAATTTGTTATTGATCAGTTATCATATTTGTTGACCGGACTCCTGCAGGTCAGTGAACGCCTCACAGAACATGTTTCAAAATAAAAGCTGGAGCTGCTGCAGAGTGAATCACGTGCCACCATCAGACCGATGATGTCATCCAGGTCATTCTCAGGCAGCTTCCTGATTGGTCAGTAAATGATGACATGTGATGGAGGGGGCGTGGCCTGTCCCACGTCTTTACGCAGGATCACTCACACCTGAGCGAGAAATGATCCCAAAATTTGCGAGAAATGAGGAAAAGGACAAGGAAACGACCTGCAGCTGTGAAGCTTTCTTTACAATGATGAAAATTAGATGTTTCAAATTATACTACAGGAATAAATATGTACTTGTTTAGCTGATATGCCACTTTTTTTTTTTTTTCAAATTTTCTATTTTTCCTAATTATCTAGTATTTTTCTTTGTATTATATATTTGCTACTGCTTTAATGTTCCAGTGATTTCTGACCAAAATCATTAAGAAATCAGTAAAACAGAAAAAAGCTCTAAGTGACCAGCAAATCCGTCAAATAAAATATACAGAATATACAGAATACACAGAATATCTGTATATATATATATAAGTGTTTCTACAGACCGAGCCACAGGTGAGAGCACCTGGGGGCCCCTGCACCACAGCCTGAACACCACTGCTGTTGAAATCTAGGAAGCAGGAAACAACAGAGTGTGTGTGTGTGTGTGTGTGTGTGTGTGTGACAGGCACGTGACAGTCAGGATGTAAACCAACTGAGCTATGCTAGCACAGATTAGCTGGTAAGCTAACAACTGGCTGTTGATCCCAGCCGCCGGCAGCCTGTCTGTCTGCCTGCCTGTCTGTCTGTCTGTCTGTCTGTCTGCCTGCCTGTCTGTCTGCCTGTCTCGCTGACAGACGGAGGCTAATGTTACTAAGTTAGATAGCTAGCGTTATGCTGCATTCATGTGCCATGGTATTTCCCGTAAATACCAACTTCATGTCGTAATTCCAATCAGGGAAAATTATTTTTCCCTGAAACTTCCAGAAATCCCAGCAGGAGGGAAGCAGGATGGAAACATCTGGAAACATCTGCAGGCGGGAGAGCGCTGATCCAGATGTGGCACTTTGCCTCTGTCTTGTCCTGTTTTTTTCTATTGAGTCTAATTTCTGACCGTTTCCTTGTCATTCTGACTCCGTTCGAGCGCATTTTATGATCATTTCTCGCCCCCCCCCCCCCCCCCCCCCCCCCCCCCCAACAGGTCAGGTGATTTCACGGAAAACTCTGAATCTTTCCGACCGCCGGGTTCCTTCCTTCCTACAGGCCCTGAAGGCAGCATGAGCTCAGCTAGCAGCTAGCAGCTAGCCGCTAGCTGCTAGCCGTCAGTAGCCGCAGTACCGACGCCGCGGTGTGTTCACGGACGCACCGCAGCACCGCGTGCAGCCCGGCGGCCGGGCGGAGGGATACGAGAGGAGAAGAGAGCAGAAAGCAGACCCTCACCCCCCGGTCCTCTTCGGAAAGGAAGTCGGGCCCGTCGTCCAGCCCTTCCTGCTGCGGGACAAACACACACACACACACACACACACACACACACACACACTGTTAACCGGCTGGCAACACACACGCTGCCACACACACTCTCTCCCACGCGCGCACACACGGCAGGTAATGTGTCCGTTAAGTTTGTGAATTAAAAGAAAAGCAGGAGAGCAGAGAGGAGATAAACCCACCATCATGGCTGCTCACGGGTGGAGACAGGAAGTGGTGTGACGTCACGGAGTCCAGCGTCGGTGAAAAATAACAAAGTATTAAATAACAATAATAAATAAATAATAATAACAACAACTCGTGTAGCGGGGTAGAAAAGGTTTACCTAGGACACATTTTCACAAACACCTTTTTGCTGATTTTTTAAAATAGGCCTTTATTTTGATGGTATTGGTGTGTATTGTGGCCCCTGAGGGCCCCCGAGCCGAGGGCTGGACCACAAGGTGAGCTCACCTGCTCAGGACCAGAGGCCTGTACCATAAAGCTGGATTTCGGCTTAGCGAGCTAACTTCAGGCTTAACCCTGGCTTTTCTGTACCATAAAGGTGGCTTACTTTTTATCGGGCTACGTTGCCATGGTAACGTATGCTGAACACCTAACCTGCTCCGGAGCAGGTTAAGTTCAGGATAAGAGCTCAGCAGGTAGAAAAGCCCCACCTACTGACCAATCAGCTCTCTTGGAAAATGGCCAGCCCATTTTCCCTTTCTTCTTCTTTTATAAAATTAAAATTAATACATCATGACTGCACTGTCCAACCAAAAATTGATCTTGTAGACTGATGTAGCCTAATGTTTTTTTTTTTTTTTTTTTTTTTTTTTTTAATGTTTATGAAAATAAATTAGGGGAATTTAATTCAGAGGGTTAAATAAAAGTCTGATAAAATACACGCCAGCCTCTGGGCTCCTTTAGGTTTCCATTAGTTTGCTCATATTTAGTATTTAGGGGGTCTGCCCTGAAAAGTCCACATGGGAGTTGATGCTAAATGTTTTACTGTCTTTAAGTGACAGTGAAATAATATTTTAACCAGCAGAATAATCACGAGGCGTCAGATGCTTTATAAAATGAAATATCAGAATCAGTTGAATCAAAGTGACGAGTCTGACGAAACTCAAACTGAAGGCAGCGGTCCAGCGAGAGTCGCCCCTCACTGTGAGAGAAAGCCAGTTCCTCTGCAGGAGTGTGTGGCTGAGTGGGAGACACATTCACTTAGTGTAGTCAGATCGACTCTTGCCGTCATGGTGGGGAAATCAGATTATAATCCCACTAATTTACGCATTGACACAGTCGGCGATTTTTTGCCACCATTCCTTGCGGCTCTTGGCAGCTGCAACTGAGTTGCTTTTTGCCTGGATTATTGATTTATATTCCTCGTATTTATTAATTATTATTGTCTACTCCTCGGTTGTGACGTATGCGGCTCGGGTAGATTTTTCCATGTCTGCGATTGGTCGCATGCAGCAAACTCCGCCCTTTTTATGTGAGCGCGCACAGATCTAGATTGGAAAGCCTGGGTTGAATTAGCGAGTTGATAGCCGGCTTTATGGTACCCAAAATCCTGAGTGCTGATGTCTCGTTAAGTGAAGCCAGATAAGTAAGAGAAAGCCCGACTATGTTAATCCATCTTTATGGTACAGGCCTCAGGTTCTGCTCAGAGTCTCCGCTCCACATCACCTTTCCTCCTGTTTGCTTCAGGTGATGCGTCTGTTAACCCTTTAAATCTGACCCTGAATATCAGACACAAAATCCCAGATAGACAGATAGATAGATAGATAGATAGACAGATAGATAGATAGACAGATAGATAGATAGACAGATAGATAGACAGATAGATAGATAGATAGATAGATAGACAGATAGATAGATAGACAGATAGATAGACAGACAGATAGATAGATAGATAGACAGATAGATAGATAGACAGATAGATAGACAGACAGATAGATAGATAGATAGACAGATAGACAGATAGATAGATAGATAGACAGATAGATAGATAGATAGATAGATATACTTTATTGATCCCAGACTGGGAAATTCACACGTTACAGCAGCAAGAATCAATAAAAAATAAATTAATTAATTAATTAAAATTAAAATTAAAATTAAAATTAAAACTAAAATTAAAAGTATATACAATAGAGACTAAATATAGAAAAACACAGATAGTAGATGGGTAGTAGATTAATAATCCACAGCAGCTCCGCCCCCCTCTGAGGGAGATTCTGATGCTCGCTGCTTATTGGCTGCTGGAAACACATCTAATAAACCTCCAGTCTGTCCCACACAGGCCTGACATCACATCAGCTGCAGTGACTTCACTGGATCCTGACGTGCGGTGCGGTGCGGCGCGGTGCGGTGCGGTGCGGCCCGGTGCGGTGCGGCGCGGTGCGGTGCTGGACCGGACCGGACCGGCTGGATTTCGGATTAAATTCTGCGTTGTGGTTTTTCGGAGGCGGGTCTGGACCCAGAGGGACAAACTGCTTGGACTTTGATCAGATCTCCTCCAGGCTGCCTCTCCTGTTCTGATTGGCTGCCCGCTCTGGTCTTCCCTCTGCGCTGTCCAATCAGCACAGACTCAGCAGCTGATTGGGTTTTCAAAATAAATGTCTCTGTGGTTCAAATATAAAACAGGACAGCAGGTCACAGAAATGTGTGGCAGTTTGACAGAAACCACTTTCAAAAACAAGATTATGAGATTATTGGATCTGATTTTCCGCCTCAGTCTGATCCAGATTACAAGTTTAGCCAGTTTAGAGAAATCGAGTCCAGGATCAGACACCTTGTCAGCTGACCTGCAGCACAGCAGCTTGACCAGCAGGGGGCGGCGGAGCTGCACCAGGGACACACACACACACACACACACACACACACACACACACACACACACACACACACACACACACACACACACAGCCTCTGTGTGTGTGGGTAGGTCAGGGGTGAGTTCTTTCACAATAGTGAGCTCTCTCACTATTTTTAAACAGAAACTAAAGACTTATTTTTTTAATCAGGCTTTTATTTTGGAGTAATGTTACAGCATTAGTTTTTCAGCTTAATCACTGGTTTTCATATTGATTTTTATCCTTGTTTTTTGTTTTATTGACATTTTATAGTTTTTCTTGTAGAAGAACATTTTTTATTGTCAGTTGTTTTTTTATTTGTTTTTAATTCTTAATTGTTTTTGTGTGTGTTCTTTTAATCTGGCAGTGTGAAACTCTGAGAGCTGCTTTATGAATAAATCTGGGTCAAGTTTCAATGGATTTGTTTTTATGTATTTAGATTGTATGTACACACACACACACACACACACACTCACACAGAGGCTATGTATGTGTATGTATGTGTATGTGTGTGTGTGTGTGTGTGTGTGTGTGTGTGTGTGTCCCAGCATGCCGTCTGTTTCAGGTTTGACTGATGCAGTTTTTATGTTTTCTGTGAATGTTGACCACGCTGCGTGTGTCGCCCCCTGCAGGCGCTCAGCTGATCCAGCACTGAAATATTGATAAGCCATAAATTACATTTCAACAACATGCTGACGTTCTGTCTGATGGTGTTCTTATGGAACCCACCAGAGTTCTGGGCAAGCTCCACCCACAGGGTTCAGGTCAGGGTTCTGATTGGGTGGAGCTCACGGTGCGCGGCGCTTTGCTTCTGTTTCCGGGTGAAATACAGGTTTCCCTTAACAACCTTGACCAATGGGCTTTGAGGAATGTTTTATCTGGTCATCATCTGGTGGGCGTGTCTTACCCAGAACTCCAGTGGGATCCATAACAACAGATTACAGACATGTTGTTGACATAATGTATGGGTTATTGATTTTATCCTGACCTTTCTGATGATATTTAACTTGTATATCAGCTGATATGCTGTTGAACAGGGGACTCATTTCTGTCCTGAAGCTGCTAGAACCAGCACCCAAACTGGACCGTTCTCCGTGTTCCCTGCAGAACCCGGTTCTCATCGGACTGGACCAGCGCCTGCAGCAGAATGTGAAGCATCGACAGGAAACTAAACCTCTGCACTGCAGCTGCTGCGTCTCAGAGCACATCTGATCTTATTAAAATGATGACATCAGTCTGCTGTGTTGGTCTAACCCGCCGAGACCACCGCGTTTCTGTCGGAACCCTCCGGAACCCTCCGGAACGCTCCGGAACCCCGTAGTCTCACTGCTCCTAGATCAGCTCTTGCTTGCTGCTCGTCTCTGTCCAGGTTTGCCATTTGTGGACGGCGATGACAAGACACAGAGGCATGTGTGGGCCAGAAATAGCAGCAGGAGGAGGATCGAATTCTCCTGCCAGAGGGTGTGTGTGTGTGTGTGAGAGTGTGTGTGTGTGTGTGTGTGTGTGTGAGAGTGTGTGTGTGTGTGTGTGTGTGTGAGTGAGAGTGTGTGTGTGTGCGCGTGCGTGTGTGTGTGTGTGTGTGCGCTGCAGGGCCTCGTCAGATTGTCTGTTTGAGTTGAATGTAACACTCTAATGTCTGTAACACTGATGAGAACTGAGCTGAGCAGCACAGAGAACATCAGGCCTGCAGACAGGAAGCAGGCGGTCAGAGAGCCAGGCGGTCAGAGAGCCAGGCGGTCAGAGAGCCAGGCGGTCAGAGAGCAGGCGGTCAGAGAGCAGGCTGACTCTGCCTGGACAAAAAAGTGAAGGTCTGCTCCTGCAGGGATGAAGACCTTTTAAGGCCTGGAATTCACTTGTTTGACTTCAAGGAGCTGCAGGAGATCAGCTGAGCTCGGCACAGGAAGTCAGGACGGCTACAGGAAGTCAGGACGGCTACAGGAAGTCAGGACGGCTACAGGAAGTCAGGACGGCTGCAGGAAGTCAGGACGGCTACAGGAAGTCAGGACGGCTGCAGGAAGTCAGGATGACCACACGAGTTCTTCTGAGGTGTGAGGAAAGCAGCAGCTTCACATGAGGAACCTGAGATGTGAGTCCCAGCAGGATCAGCCTCAGTCCAGCTCAACCACTGGAACCACTAGAACCCACTGGTCACACTGGTCAGACTGGTCAGACTGGTCAGACTGGCTCCAAAACAACATGCAGCCTTGTGAGGAGCAGGTTACTGTCATAAACTCACATCAGTCTGATTCTGTTCAGCAACAGTCAGTAAAGAAACGTCAACAGTCAGTGCAGTAACATCAACAGTCAGCGCCGTAACATCAACAGTCAGTGCAGTAACATTAACAGTCAGTGCAGTAACATTAACAGTCAGCGCCGTAACATCAACAGTCAGTGCAGTAACATTAACAGTCAGTGCAGTAACATTAACAGTCAGCGCCGTAACATCAACAGTCAGTGCAGTAACATCAACAGTCAGTGCAGTAACATTAACAGTCAGTGCAGTAACATTAACAGTCAGCGCCGTAACATCAACAGTCAGTGCAGTAACATTAACAGTCAGTGCCGTAACATCAACAGTCAGCGCCGTAACATTAACAGTCAGTGCAGTAACATCAAGTCAGTGCAGTAACATTAACAGTCAGTGCAGTAACAGTCAGCGCAGTCACAGTAGATCTTCAGTTTGATCAATCTCAGATGGATCCGATTCTGTGACGAACACACACACACACACACACACACACACACACACACACACACACACACACACACACACACACACACGGTTTATCATGTAAACGTGTCGGTGTGTTTGTTGTTCAGCGTGATGATGACACGTTTACTGCTCTCCCTGTTAGGCTTCAACACTCGACTCTCCCTGCTGTCTGACCGCCTGGCTGTCTGACCGCCTGGCTGTCTGACCGCCTGTTTTCCTTTAGTGTCAGCTTCTGTTCTTTACAGGCATACTGTGTCTTTTCAAAATAAACCTCCCACTTCCATCAAGGGAAACAACAAAATAAGAAATTGCAAAATACATTACAAAGAACAGTCACAGACAGTAACAGTCAGCACAGTCACATAAACAGTCAGTAAGAGTGACAGTAAAGGAGACTGACAGCAGGTCAGATCTGCCACAGGCTTTTATTGCAGAGTGGCTTCCTGTGATCTCAGAAACAGTTGGTTAGTTCCTTAAGGCTCCAGATGCTCCTGCTGTGTGTGTGTGTGTGTGTGTGTGTGTGTGTGTGTGTGTGTGAGAGAGAGATGCTCTGTACAAAACTCACTGCTGGGACTTTACATTCAGAGTGACAGTAAGGCGACAACCAATCAGAAGCAGGTGTGTGCGTCCGTGTGCATCAACAGGAATGAAACTGAGGTAACAGCTAGCCAGGTGACATCAACACAGAAACTTAGGGGAGGAGCCTGTGTCCTCGTGTAGTGTACAAACAAAGTGCTGGGTGATAATAATCATCTTCATCTTCACCTTCGTCATAATGCATAGTCTAACAATGTGTTCTTCTGTTTCTGCATAACATACTGGATAAGATACAACAGTTTCAAATAATAAATAGAGTCATATGAAAAAGCGGAGGGTGCGAGCCCGTGTGCTGCGGGAGGCGGAGTCTCGTCTCGCTCGCCCCCGCCGCATGCGGCCGCTTCCTTCACATCGACTTTTGGCAAAACTCGGGCTGAGAGAGAGACAACCTTCCTGCCAACTGTTGCTGCTGTGGGGTTTTGGTGTGTTGCTCTACCAGGTTAACAAGAAGTCATGTGGCAATAAACTGGGAGCTTCTGTTGGGTTTTTTTTTTTTTGCGTTTCGTGTTAATGAGATCTCCTTCATGTTGAAAAAAAAGCAAAGAAAACAAAAAACAAAACAAAACAAAAATAATAATAGGCCTAAGGAGCTACTCCTTGAGGACATTGATAAAGACAGAGCAAGCTGCTGGGTGGAAGCGGCGGTTCGGTCCGATGGCACGGCGGTCGGGGGGGCGGCGCCCCTCACAGCGGCTTGCCCTCCAGGGAAACCACCACGTTGCCCCCCAGCTTGTCGGCCAGCGTGGTGCGGTCCTGAATGTCATCCAGCCCGTTCACCTGCCACTCGTGTTTGATACCTGAGGACAGAGGGGCGGGGCCAGGACCACCGCAGCCTGTCAGTCACATGACAGCACAGCAACCAACAGGAAGGCAGATCCTCTCTATGTGATGTGATTCTGCACACAACATGGAGGAGCCTGCAGAGTGTGTGTGTGTGTGTGTGTGTGTGTGTGTGTGAGAACATGTTCAGTCTATACAGGATCTGATGTTCCAACTGGTTGATTGGTTCATTCTAAACATAACAAGGTGCCAAGTGACTCCGCCCACAGTGACCTCTGACCTCACCTGTGAACTTCTTTTTGATGGCATCTTTAGAGCTAGCGTAGATCATCTTGCTTTTCAGCGGAGCGCCCTCTGGTGCCCTGGAGGAACAGCACAGTCAGACCAGCTGGCACAGCAGGAGAACCCAACAGAACCCAACCCAATGGAACAGAACCCAACAGAACCCAACCCAACAGAACAGAACCCAACAGAACCCAACAGAACCCAACCCAACAGAACAGAACCCAACAGAACAGAACAGAACCCAACAGAACCCAACAGAACCCAACCCAACCCAACAGAACAGAACAGAACCCAACAGAACCCAACAGAACAGAACAGGCGTCTCTGATGTTCCAGCCAGTATCTGATTGTTTATTTTATGTAAATGAGTTTTCCTCAAACAAACAGACAAACAGATGAGTGGATGAAGTGGGCGGGGCCTGATGATTATTAAATGTATTATTATTGTTTCTTTCCCAACTCGCTCTCGGCTCACCTGTTCACCGATCAGCCGATCACACTGATAGCAGCTGATCGGTGATCAATGCCCCACCTACCAGAAGATGAAGACCAGGTCCTCCTTCTTGGACTCCTTGGTCTCGTAGGTGGCGTCGTACAGGCCGTATCTGCAGTCGTTGAGGGGGAGGAGCTTGACGAAGCAGGCGTACGGGTCGTCCACCGTCTCTCCGATGTCGCCCACCAGGATCTGCTTCCCCTCCTCCACGATGATCTTCTTCTTGTCGTCGCTCAGGCAGAACAGCACCGCCTTCTTCCTCTTCTTCACCTCGTCCGAGGTCGACGACTTCCTCACCTTCATGTCGTTGAACACCTTGATGACCTCATCGTTCACGGTCACACCTGACGCCTGCAGACACACAGACAGGCCTCTGATTAATGACCACACAACAGACATGATATCTACATCTGACTACCGATCAATATACTTACATGGATACAGACAGACAGACAGACAGGCAGAAAGAGAGACAGACAGACAGACAGGCAGACAGAGAGACAGACAGACAGACAGACAGACAGAGAGACAGACAGACAGAGAGACAGACAGACAGACAGACAGACAGACAGACAGACAGACAGGCAGGCAGACAGACAGAGAGACAGACAGGCAGACAGAGAGACAGACAGACAGGCAGACAGACAGACAGAGAGACAGACAGACAGACAGAGAGACAGACAGACAGACAGGCAGACAGAGAGACAGACAGAGAGACAGACAGACAGAGTTTTATTTATTAAAACCTGAGGACCCACACGACAGTGAAAGAGTCAGGACGGGGCAGTGAAGTCCTGAAGGGAGGAGAGAAGGACCTGCAGCTGATAATTACTACAGCTGGAAACACACACACACACACACACACACACACACACACACACACGTAAACACAGCTACATACATGCGTTCATACACAAGCACACATTAACTATTCCTGATTTTTCTGAGGACCCCTAAAGGCCCCTCAGGACCCCCGGGGCCCCCGAGGGCCTCTGGCCCCGCCCTCCTCCAGGACCAGCTGGTCCCAGATCAGCGAGCAGAGCTCCGGCCTGTCAGAGCAGCTGCTGCCGTCAGCCTGAGTCACCTGACCTCAGCACACACACACACACACACACACACACTGTTACAGAGAGTGATTCACACAGACACACACACACACACACACACACACACACTATTATAGAGTGATTCACTCACACACACACACACACACACACACACACACACACTATTATAGAGAGTGATTCACTCACACACACACACACACACACACACACTATTATAGTGATTCACTCACACACACACACACACTATTATAGAGAGTGATTCACTCACTCACACACACACACACACACACACACACACACACACACACTATTATAGTGATTCACTCACACACACACACACACACACACACACACACACACTATTATAGAGAGTGATTCACTCACACACACACACACACACACACACACACACACACAGAGACAGGCAGACAGACAGACAGGCAGGCAGGCAGACAGGCAGGCAGGCAGACAGGCAGACAGACAGACAGGCAGACAGACAGGCAGAATGAGCAGTAAGGTGTCTCAGTGTTTTCTAACTGCAGCTCTGCTTCACTGTTTTAAACCCACCCGTAACCATGGCAACATGAAAACAGCTGGGTTACTGACTGAGTTATTGATGAGCTGATCAGCTCTAAAACACACAAACCACCTTATTGATCATCTCTCAAATCACTGATTCTGGATCAGATTTCTTCTGTAAATTAATCCTCATTCAGCTGAGGGCCCCAGGGGCCCCGGGGCCCCAGACCAGCTTTGAACTCCTCTGATGTCCCATATCAATAACTAATAAAAACAATGTCCTTATGGCCCTTTAATTAAAACAAAGACTGAGATATTCAGGAAGTGTGTGTGTGTGTGTGTGTGTGTGTGTGTGTGTGTGTTAAATTCATCTTCATGGAGACGCTGAGGAACAGCTCCTCAGGTTCAGCTGCTGTTCATCTGCTGATCCTGGATCCATTTAAATTTCACAACAGAATCACTGAGACCTGCCCCGTCCCGTTCTCTTCTTAAAGACCTGTCCCGTCCCGTTCTCTTCTTAAAGACCTGTCCCGTCCCGTTCTCTTCTTAAAGACCTGCCCCGTCCCGTTCTCTTCTTAAAGACCTGTCCCGTCCCGTTCTCTTCTTAAAGACCTGCCCCGTCCCGTTCTCTTCTTAAAGACCTGCCCCGTCCCGTTCTCTTCTTAAAGACCTGCCCCGTCCAGTTCTCTTCTTAAAGATCTGCCCCGTCCCGTTCTCTTCTGAAAGACCTGCCCCGTCCAGTTCTCTTCTTAAAGATCTGCCCCGTCCCGTTCTCTTCTTAAAGACCTGCCCCGTCCCGTTCTCTTCTGAAAGACCTGCCCCGTCCCGTTCTCTTCTTAAAGACCTGCCCCGTCCCGTTCTCTTCTGAAAGACCTGCCCCGTCCCGTTCTCTTCTTAAAGACCTGCCCCGTCCCGTTCTCTTCTGAAAGACCTGCCCCGTCCCGTTCTCTTCTGAAAGACCTGCCCCGTCCAGTTCTCTTCTTAAAGATCTGCCCCGTCCCGTTCTCTTCTTAAAGACCTGCCCCGTCCCGTTCTCTTCTGAAAGACCTGCCCCGTCCCGTTCTCTTCTTAAAGACCTGCCCCGTCCCGTTCTCTTCTGAAAGACCTGTCCCGTCCCGTTCTCTTCTTAAAGACCTGTCCCGTCCCGTTCTCTTCTTAAAGACCTGCCCCGTCCCGTTCTCTTCTTAAAGACCTGCCCCGTCCCGTTCTCTTCTGAAAGACCTGTCCCGTCCCGTTCTCTTCTTAAAGACCTGCCCCGTCCCGTTCTCTTCTTAAAGACCTGCCCCGTCCCGTTCTCTTCTTAAAGACCTGTCCCGTCCCGTTCTCTTCTTAAAGACCTGCCCCGTCCCGTTCTCTTCTGAAAGATCTGCCCCGTCCCGTTCTCTTCTTAAAGACCTGTCCCGTCCCGTTCTCTTCTGAAAGATCTGCCCCGTCCCGTTCTCTTCTTAAAGACCTGCCCCGTCCCGTTCTGTTTGTGACCAGCCTTGTCACAAATGTTTAACCCTCTGAACCCAAACTGGCTTCATCTCTTTGAAAGACGCCCCTCAGTCAGTGAGCAGGAGAGGAGCTGAGGCTGCATTTTTTACAGAGTGCAGCTGTCTCCCCCTCACCAGCCTGTCTCACCTGATGTCCCGCCCACAACACCATCTGATTGGCTGGACGTCACACAGGTAACAGCCAACCATCAGTCAGGCCTCAGCGCACCCACACTGAGCCTCGAGCGGGGCGTCCCGGCAGGTGAGCCAGGCGGTCCGTCCCAGGTGAGCAACGGGACGCTCTGTGAGCTGACTGTGGGAACGGCCCAGGCTCCCGTCTTGGTGCTGGGTGGTGCTGGAGGACAGTGAAGCTAACCTGAACTCGTCAGTGAATTTGTTTCCTGGTTGATCAAAGACGACCAGAAAAACAAAAAAAGCTCTGATGTTCTTTCTTGCGCTCAGCTAGCATGAAAGAGCGGGTCCTAATCCCAGTGTCAGTCCATAATCCCAGTCTCAGTGTGTCTGTCTGAGGTTCCTGCTGTCATAATTTAGGCGGGACAGAGCTGTGTCCGAGAGGGACTCAGAGGATTTTGACTCTGTGGGATTCTCCTGTCCCTCAGGTGAAACCCTGAGCTCTCTCACACGGAGACAAACTGCTAAAGGAGTTTGTGATGTTCTAAACTTTGACAAAGAGTTTGATTTTTACTGTTAATGCACGAGTTCCAAATATCATATCTTTACATGTCATTTTCTTTCTCTCTTCTTTCTCTCTCTCTCTTCTTTCTCTTTTCTTTCTTCGGCTTTGTTTTTCTTTACTTCCAGATATTTTCCTGGAACTTTTCCTGATTTGGTTTCTTACTCCTGAGTCTTCATCAGCACACACACACACACACACACACACACACACACACACACACAGCTCCAACACTCCACAAAGGACTCAGACAAGGAAAAGGGACTCCGAGTCTCTGCTGCTCAAAGCCTGCAGCTGCTATTGATCAGTGATCAGATTAGTTATTAGTGATCAGTTAGTGAGCTGACTGTCTGTCCAGTGTGTCAGAGTGTGTGTGTGTGTGTGTGTGTGTGTGTGTGAGAGAGAGAGAGCTGGTCAGCCTGCAGGCCTGCACACACACACACACACACACACACACACACACACACACACACAGACTGCCAAGTCACTGCTGACAGGCTGAGCTCAGTCTGCACCACACACACACACACACACACACACACACACACACACACACACACACACACACACACACACACACACACGGCCGTGGGCCAGGCCTCGGCCCCGGGGCTCGCTGTGTCCGCCGGGCTCCGTCCCGCGGGGCTGGCCGGAGGCCGGAGGCCGGAGGCCGGGCTAAGATGGCCGCCCCGGGCCACACGGCCTGGGACGGTCCGGCTCCGAGCCCCGCGCCCCGCAGCGTCACCGCACATTCCACACACACTTTCCGTTATGTCGGAAAACACCGCGACACACAGCTCGAGCTGTTACGTTACGGACACCGAACTAACGCGTGTGTGTGTGTGTGTGTGTGTGTGTGTGTGTGTGTGTGTGTGTGTGTGTGAGCCGTCACAGCAGCTAACATGAGCAGCAGCTAGCTAGCATTAGCCTCGGCAGCTAGCGGCTAGCGGATAACGGTCCGGGCGCAGCCGCCTGGACCTTCTAAAGTTCTACAAAGTTGTTCCTGTCGGTCTGATTCGGGTTCTGCGCCGGGTTCTCCCCCCGCGGGTTCTCTTACCATGTTCTCCGGGCTCTGCTCCGGGCTGCTGCGCCGTTAGAAAGGCTTTAGGGGTTTAGGGGTGAAAGGCAGCGGGGAATGTGGCCGGTCGACCGGGAGGCTGGGAGAGAGAGGGGGAGGGGCGGGGCCAGCCGAGGGGGCGGGGCCAGCGGGGAGGGGCGGGGCCACCGGGAAGACAGACAGCTAACTGAAGCAGAGCAGACAGACAGAGAGAGAGAGAGACACACACACACACACACACACACACACACACACACACACAGATGGCAGACAGACAGGCAGACATACACAAACAGACAGCAGACAAAGAGAGACAGGCAGACAGCTAGAGAGGCAGACAGACACACAGACAGACAGACAGGCAGACAGCTAGAGAGGCAGACAGACACACAGACAGACAGACAGGCAGGCAGACAGAGAGGCAGACAGACAGGCAGGCAGACAGACACACACACACACACACACACACACACAGACAGACAGGCAGACACACACACACAGAGAGACAGGCAGACAGCTAGAGAGGCAGACAGACAGGCAGACAGACAGGGAAGCAGGCAGGCAGACAGACAGACACACACACACACACACACACACACAAAGACAGACAGGCAGACAGAGAGACAGACAGGCAGGCAGACAGACAGGCAGATGGATGCTGCAGGATGTCTGGTGGCGGCGGGCGGCGGCTCGTCCTCTGCTGTGCTGAACTGACATGGAGTCGGGCCGCATGCTGCAGTGCATGCTGGGAAGCTGCTGCCCACAGATTCCTAATAATTTACTGTGTTCCAAATCTCATACTTTTCACTTTTAGTATGTACTGCAGCTGCCCTTACAAAGTATGCAGTGTAGTATGCAGTATGCATGTGTATGCATACTATTGGGACACACTCCATGCGTCCTCCCTGAGCTCCGCCCCTCTCGCTCACTTCCTCCTCCGTCCGTAGCTCCTCATCTGAATGTTGCTGTTTCATACTGCACTGTCCTCTGTCTGATCTCTGATCTGCTGTCTTCCTGTACCTGCTGCTCTACCTGAGCCAGGTGAGGGCCGTGTGTGTGTGTGTGTGTGTGTGTGTGTGTGTGTGTGTTGTCGTCCGTATGTGGGCGTGGCCTGTACACACAGCTCAGTCAGTGCCACGTAATGTCCGCTGTGCAAAGGATTGTGGGTCAGCATGGCCAGAGCAGCATGCTGACATGCAGACTGTGAAATCTGAGTGATGTAGTAGAACATCCTGGTACTCTTGGCAAACTGCATCTGACACACAGAGGGTCTGTCTCAGCTGAAGGGCTGGATGACTCCCGGCTCTCAGCCCACGGTGCCCACGCAGGAGGCGTCTGACGGAGGTGCTGATATCAAGTTAACTGAACTAAAAGTTTGTTGAATTGGGACGGTGTAGCCTGCGGAGGATTCCTACGTCATTATTATCGAGGCTTCCCGAGGCGCATTCGAGTGATGCAGCGTAAAATGCTGCAGTAGGTTTCGGAGGTGTGTCGGTGAACACCTGTGCATGAAACCAAACGATAAGCAGCTTCAACTCTCTCAAGATGGACAACATGGATTCTGTAGTTTGATGTATTTTATTTTATTTTGTCTTCGTGAAGACGCAGAAAATTAAGATAATTGTTACACCTCACAAATTGCAACAGACTATCCCAATTAAAGTAATTGTACACATGGCTACATTGTAACGTACCTGATGCGCTGATGGTTGCTATGGAAACATCATGCAAAATGCCTATCTAACTCATCTAACTAAACTTGCATTTCCAGGCGTTGTTTGGATACAGTTATCAGCTAAACTGAATCTATGGTGGTAATTATAGGCATGAAAACTTATCAACACGTCATGATATAAACATGAAGACGGTCTGAAACAGGCTTCATAAATCCAGCGATGGTGGCTGATCCAGAAATTCAACCAGACTGAAAGGTACCCTGGGAAGTAGGCTGTGATGTCGGCCGTGAAGCATCGTGGAGGTGTTTCCTGCAAATGAGTCAGAAACAGGCTGGACCTGTCGGCTGCATTATCAGGACCCTGCCCCGCGCGGTGAAACTGACCTGGGACAGCACCTGTGGCTCCGCCGTGACGTAAACAGCCTAAAATACGACCTGGGCAGCTACAGCCTTTGAACTGGGACAGAGCCTATGTACTGGGACATACTCATTCTTTTTCTTGCATACTAAGTAGTACGGTAGTATGGTAGTATGGGTACTGGAACGCAGGGTCAGTTTTAATCATTACTCAGCCGAGACGAAGGCAGCAGCTGATCCCAGAGCAGATTGGCTGATCGCTCTGCTCTCTTTAATTTGACTTTATTGACACTTTTCAGATGTGGATCGATCTCTGAACTGCAAACATGAAAAAATGACGAGGTGACAGGCGGTTGGTTATAAAAAGTCAAATTTATTTTTACATGAGAAATGTACACAACAGCAAAACAAGCTAGGAAGCGAGGCTGAGAGACTAACACACACACACACACACACACACACACACACACACACACACACACACACACACACACACACACACACACACACAGCGAGGAAACACACCTGCTCATAAATAAAGCAAAGAGCTGAGGACTGAACTAAATAAATACGAGGTGGGTGGAGAGGCTGCAGCTCCAGTGTAGTGTCTACAGGCCGGGGCTCTAAGCTAGCACACTTCACCTGCCTAACAAACTGCAACACCTCCGTCACAAATCTACCTGTGAAGTGACCGGAGAGCAGCCCCGCCTCTTTCTACTGGCAAAACGCACAAAATGGAAACGTGATGAGGAGCTCCGGCGGGTCGGACCGTCGCACCGCCGCCAAAATTCGCTTTTCCTTTTTCAAATCAAATTACAAATTTGTTCCCTGAGCAAACGCAAACAGCCTGAGGCTCCAAGCCCCGCCCACACACAGCGGAGCCTGGTGATGTCACCGACCACCTCGCACACCTGGGGGCGGGGTTTAGTTGCTCTTTAAACTTTCAGTGCAAATCTGGTCACTTAGTGGTTTTTGCTTTCCTGGATGAAGGGAAACAGACGCTCTGATTGGACGCCAACAGATTACCAGCAGCCAATCACTGCACACGAACACGAGAGAGCACCTGGACAGGCCGGACGCCCGGGCCACGCCCACCACTTTATTTATCCGTTTCTATTTTTTAATCAATTTTGAGAAACCTCTGTCCACACCAGAACACACACACACACACACACACACACACACACACACGCATATTTCCTGAATATTTCAGTCTTTGTTTTAATTAAAGGGACATAAGGACATTGTTACGCACACACACACACACACACGCGCACACACACACACACATCCAGAAGATATGCATGTGTGCGTGCGTGTGTATGTGTGTGTATGTGTGTGTGTGTGTGTGTGTGTGTGTGTGTGTGTGTGGGTGCAGAGCAGCAGCAGCGGTTTGTTGCTACAAATGCAAGAGCCAATCAGCTTCCACACATCGACGGCGTCCAGACCTCCAGGGAACAGGAAGTGGGCTGATGGAAACCTGTTGGCCGCCGCACCACAGAAGAAGAACCAAACAGTTTCCACGGGGACAGAAGGTCCAAACGGAAAGAAAAAGTTGCGTTTTTAAAAACCTGGTTTGTGTGTGGGCGGAGCCTGAGCCTCTCCAGCGCCACAGGAATGTCTAAAGGTTTGTTCCACCTGGTTCACAGCACCTCACCTGCTCAGGTAAGAAACATGAGGGAGACTGACCACAGCTCAGACACACAGGCTGCACTCTACAGGACATTTGACTCAGAGGCTGATCCCGGGTCAGGGACCTGGACTCTGCTGGACTCAGCTGCTTCGTGACCTCTGACCTCTCTTCCTCTTCATCGAGAGGCCGACCTGTTTGATTGGAAGACAAGTCGGCAGGGGTCAGAGGTCACGAAGGACCCGCCCACAATTCAGTTCTACAGTCTGAGAACATACTCCCTGGACCAATCAGGATGCAGCTTGGTGATGATGCGGTGTCCTCTTCCTGCTGCGGGACAGCGAGCAGCACCTGAGTGGAGGGGGCTCAGTTTACACACCGGGGTGTGTGGCGAGGGGCGGGGCAGGTCCGAGGTAGGCGGGGCATCTACATCCTGGAGCGTTTGGCGGGCGGCGGGCCGGCGTCGGACAGCCCGAGCCGGCTGAGCTCGGAGTGGAAGAAGCTCTGCAGCCGCACGCCGGCCTTCGCCTCGTTAGTGTGGCGAGGATTATACTGAAGACAATTGGAGAACATGAGCTCCACGTCACCTATAAACTCACCTGGAGAGAGAGACAGGGAGAGAGAGAGACAGGGAGAGAGAGAGACAGGGAGAGAGAGAGACAGGTTCAGTGCTACAGACGCCACATGACTTTTAAACTGCTCTGATCTCAGCCTGCAGGTCAGTGTTGTGTCCAGCGGGGGCAGCACTGAGCTAAACAGCCTGCAGGTCAGTGTTGTGTCCAGCGGGGGCAGCACTGAGCTAAACAGCAGAATCTGTGTGGGTCAGTGGGGCTCAATGCTCTAAACTGATCAGTCCATTTGATCCAGATATTGATCAGTAACTGGACTGTTCCTGTCCATATTTCTGCTGCAGACAGGATTATAAACTCAAAATATAATCCATGGCTGTAAAATGATGCGGCGCCCCCTGCAGGCGGACACACAGCAGTTCTGTGATGTGCAGGTGTCAGTGCCAGCAGCCAATCAGCTTCCAGCAGACTCACCTGCTGTCTGGTATTCACAGTTGTTGACTTTCTCTCTGATGGTGCTCAGAGCGATCGGCTTCTTGATGATGTCATAGTAGTCAGGAACCTGCCGACACACACACACACACACAGTAAGGACACTGTAGCAGATGGGTGTGTGTGTGAGTGTGAGTGTGAGTGTGAGTGTGAGTGTGAGTGTGTGTGTGTGAGTGTGTGTGTGTGTGTGTGTACCTGTGTGCGGGACACCAGCTTCATGAAGGGCCAGCTGTCCTCGTGTCGGACGAGCTCCACGGTCAGCTGCTCGCAGGCCGACAGCTCGTGGACGCCGTGTCCGCGGCCGGAGGAGCGGCGGCTGGACGAGGAGGAGGAGGGGGAGGAGGAGGAGGAGGAGGAGGAAGGAGTCAGCACAGGCAGGACGGGTCTGGAGGGTTTGGGTGGTGGAGTCCCATCTGCAGGAGGAGAACAGAGGAGGAGCCGGGTGGCGACAACAGCTGCATCAGACACATTCAAAAACACAGATCATTAAAAATCAGTAATCAATACAATAAATATAAAACAATTCTAAATCAATATCATCTGTCCACATGTACACCCTGCTGCTGCTGTTTACTGTTTGTTTACGGTTTGTTTACTGTTGCTAACTGCTGTTTACGGTTTGTTTCATGGGCCCTGTCCCAGCAGCTGGATTATAATCCGGGGTTTCTCTTAGTTTTCTGGCTTCTCTTAACCAGACATCCTCCCTCCTGATGTTCAGTCCCATGAAGCTTCAGCTCGCTAACTGAACCCAGGCTTTTCCAATCTAGATCTGTGCGCTCACAGAAAAAGGGGCGGAGTTTGCTGCAGACGACCAATCACAGACAAGGAAAAATCCACCCGAGCCGCATACTTTACGACGGAGGAGCAGACAATATTCATTAATAAATACGAGGAATATAAATCCATCATCCAGGCAAAAAGCAACACAGGAATGCTGGGAAAAAATCTCCGACTGTGTCAATGTGTACATTAGTGGGATTATAATCTGACTTCCCCACCATGACGGCTCGAGTAGATGTGACTGCAGTAACATTTGTGTGTTCAGTAAATGAATGTGTCTCCCACTCAGCCGTGCACTCCTGCAGAGGAACTGGTCCTCTCTCACAGTGAGGGGCGACCCTCGCTGGGCCGCTGCCCTCAGTTTGAGCTTCAGCAGAATCGTCACTTTGATTCAACTGATTCTGATATTTCATTTTATAAACCATCTGACGCCTCGTGTTTATTCTGCTGGTTAAAATATTATTTCACTGTAAAACATTTGGCACCAACTCTCATGTGGACTTTTCAGGGCAGCCAGCCTAAATACTAAATATGAGCAAACTAATGGAAACCTGAAGGAGCCCAGAGGCTGGCCTGTGTTTTATCAGGCTTTTATTTAACCCTCTGAATTAAATTCCCCTCATTTATTTTCAAAAATATTTTTTAAAAATCACTACATCAGTCTACCAGATCTTCAAGTTCTTCTTCTCTTCAAACTTGAAAAAATGTGAGAAAAACAAACAGAATTAAAATAAGAAGTCTAAGTAAAATATATTAATTTTATAAAAGAAGAAGAAGAAAGGGGAAAAAATCCTCGGCCTAACTTGGAAAAAAAGGAGCACAAGTTGTGAACCTCGATCCTCTGGGCTCTCAGCCAATGGGCAGGCCATTTTCCCAGAGAGCTGATTGGTCAGTGGGCGGGGCTTTTCTACCTGCTGAGCTCTGATCCTGAACTTCACCTGCTCCGGAGCAGGTGAGGTGTTCAGCGTATGTTACCACGGCAACGTACCCTGATAAAAAGTAAACCACCTTCATGGTACAGAAACCCAGCAGGGTTAACCTGAAGTGACCTCACTGAGCCCAGACCAGCTGCAGGTACAGGCCTCAGGTGTGTTTACTGTTGTTTACTGCAGTTTACATTTGTGTACTGCTGTTTACGCTTCTTTACTGCTGTTTACTATTTTTTTTACTGTTGATTCCTGGTGTTTACTGGCTGTTTACTGGCTGTTTACTGGCTGTTTACAGGTTGTTTACCTGTCGTGGATTTCTGTCACTGGTTATTTACAGGTTGTTTACACGTTGATAACCTATCAGGACTCTGATACAGGTGGTTTACCTGTCGGGGCTCTCTGTTTGGTTGTTTACCTGTCGGGGCTCTCTGTTTGGTTGTTTACAGGTTGTTTACCTGTCGGGGCTCTCTGTTTGGTTGTTTACAGGTTGTTTACCTGTCGGGGCTCTGTTTGGTTGTTTACAGGTTGTTTACCTGTCGGGGCTCTGTTTGGTTGTTTACAGGTTGTTTACCTGTCGGGGCTCTCTGTTACTGCTTGTTTACAGGTTGTTTACCTGTCGGGGCTCTCTGTTTGGTTGTTTACCTGTCGGGGCTCTCTGTTACTGCTTGTTTACAGGTTGTTTACCTGTCGGGGCTCTCTGTTTGGTTGTTTACCTGTCGGGGCTCTCTGTTACTGCTTGTTTACAGGTTGTTTACCTGTTGGGGCTCTCTGTTTGGTTGTTTACAGGTTGTTTACCTGTCGGGGCTCTCTGTTTGGTTGTTTACCTGTTGGGGCTCTGTTTGGTTGTTTACAGGTTGTTTACCTGTCAGGGCTCTCTGTTTGGTTGTTTACAGGTTGTTTACCTGTCGGGGCTCTCTGTTTGGTTGTTTACAGGTTGTTTACCTGTCGGGGCTCTCTGTTTGGTTGTTTACCTGTTGGGGCTCTCTGTTTGGTTGTTTACAGGTTGTTTACCTGTCGGGGCTCTGTGTTTGGTTGTTTACAGGTTGTTTACCTGTCGGGGCTCTCTGTTTGGTTGTTTACCTGTTGGGGCTCTCTGTTTGGTTGTTTACAGGTTGTTTACCTGTCGGGGCTCTGTTTGGTTGTTTACAGGTTGTTTACCTGTCGGGGCTCTCTGTTTGGTTGTTTACCTGTCGGGGCTCTCTGTTTGGTTGTTTACCTGTTGGGGCTCTGTTTGGTTGTTTACAGGTTGTTTACCTGTCAGGGCTCTCTGTTTGGTTGTTTACAGGTTGTTTACCTGTCGGGGCTCTCTGTTTGGTTGTTTACAGGTTGTTTACCTGTCGGGGCTCTGTTTGGTTGTTTACAGGTTGTTTACCTGTCGGGGCTCTCTGTTTGGTTGTTTACAGGTTGTTTACCTGTCGGGGCTCTGTTTGGTTGTTTACAGGTTGTTTACCTGTCGGGGCTCTCTTGCGGCCATCATTCTGACCGGTGGCTTTGGCGTTGCCATTCGGCGCCAGGATCTCGTGGCTCAGACGGGCACTGGCTCGAACGCCGGGGCGGGGCGGGGCTTTACCACCAGACACCGGAGGCTTGGAGGAAGAGGGCGTGGCCTTTTTACCTGAGGACCTGTGATTGGATGGTTTTGTGAGCGCAGAATTAGAGTGAAATCATGGAACAGATCAAACACATCTGCACCAGCAGCAGTGGACTGGCTAACAGGATAATTCATTTTGTGGAACTGGATCTCATAACATTAGCTTCTACATTTAATAATCATGAAATATGAGTGTCGCAGGAAATGAAAAGGCTGATTCTGGTTGATTTTATATATTTCAAAAACATTTCCAGGCCTGGAAAAACACTTTAAATTCCAAGAGCACAGAATCCTGCACTCAGACACTGACTTGGAGGCTGACGAGCTCTTCCCAGAGGAGGCAGTGCTGTTTCTGGGCGTGGCCTGCTGGCTCCTGGGCGTGGCCTGCTGGCTCCTGGGTGTGGCCTGCTGGCTCCTGGGCGTGGCCTGCAGGCTCCTGGGCGTGGCCTGCTGGCTCCTGGGCGTGGCCTGGACAGGGCGGCTGCTGGAGGACCGGGAGCCCTTGGGGGGCGGTGGCTGGCTCTTCTTGGTGCTGCAGGGATTTGGAGAGAAGAAGACGTTGAGCTGATGTGATGGCAGAGTGAAATGTTCCACACAGAACCTTCCAGAATCTTCACACACACCTCACAACTTCCTCTTCCTCTTCCTCCTCCTCCTCCGACTCCTCCTCTTCCTCTTCCTCAGACTCCTCCTCCTCTTCCTCCTCGTCTTCTTCCTCCTCAGACTCCTCCTCCACCTCCTCGTCCTCGTCGATGGAGGAGCGCTGGCGGGACGGGAGGCGGCTGGATCTCTGTTTGGGCCGGCAGTCGGGACAGAACCAGTCTCCCTCTGGCACCGACTGAGAGAGAGGACAGCGAGCCTGAACTCAACATGTGTGACCCGCCAGGCGGCTTCACGCTCTCTGTGCTAACGTCCCTACAGGTGGCGCTCTGGCTGGTGAGCGGCGCCAGAATGACACAATAATAATCAAATATAATGTATCAAAAATATAATACATAAATATAATAATATATATAATAATATCAAATGCAACTTCTGAGGTCAAACCTGTGAAAGCGGCTCTGACACACACACCTGTTTTCCACTGTAAAGCCACTTTACTGTCTTATTCTTCATGTATTTCATCCCAGTATTTTATTTAAAGCACTTTGCACTTCATTCATTTGCATGACAGTATTATGAACAAAAAATATGCCTTTTTGATTTTTTAAACATTAAATAATGAAAACACACACCAGCTCAACTCAAGACTTTCAGGGAAGCTGATATTAACACGATGAGACAAGCTGTGTGTGTGTGTGTGTGTGTGTGTGTGTGCACCTTGAGCCGGGGCCTCAGGCAGTGTGTGTGTGTGTGTGTGTGTGTGTGCACCTTGAGCCGGGGCCTCAGGCAGTGTGTGTGTGTGTGTGTGTGTGTGTGTGTGTGTGTGCGCACCTTGAGCCGGGGCCTCAGGCAGTGTGTGTGTGTGTGTGTGTGTGTGTGTGCGCACCTTGAGCCGGGGCCTCAGGCAGTGTGTGTGTGTGTGTGTGTGTGTGTGCACCTTGAGCCGGGGCCTCAGGCAGTGTGTGTGATGTCCTCGGTCACAGCCGTCACACAGCAGCATGTTGTCTGCATCTCCTTTACGTCTGCAGATCCGACAGCGGGCGTTCAGGACGGAGCGCGACCAGAGCACGCTGCGCTCCAGACTGGACAGGTGCACAAACACCTGCAGAGACAGCACAGCGTCACACACACACACACACACACACACGTACACGTCGCAGCGGCATGGCGTGTAGGGACTGACCTGCGACAGGCTGGTACAGGCCTGCAGGGACTCCCTCCATCGCTCCAGCACCGTCTTACTGACTCGCCCGCTGTCGCTGCCGTCTGACACACAGAGAGAGAGGGAGAGTCAGTGTGATGTAGCTCCGCCCACACCGCCGTCCCACCTGACTCATCAATCAAACACGCCTCCTCACCGTCGCTGGCCTGGTCCTCGTCTTTCCTCTTGCTCTTCTTTGTCTTCTGGTCTTTCTTGGAGTCTTCGTCACCTGCAGGAGGAAGCAGGCAGCTGAATGACGGAGCACAAGCCACGCCTACAAAAATGCCGCGGCCCGTGTCCCCGTACGGGCCGTGCCCCTCAGCCGGGACGTCCCGGGTACTCACCGAGCGGCGGCTTCAGGAACTTCCTCTCCAGCCCAAGTTCGATGCGCAGCAGCGCCTGAGCCAGGCAGCGCACGGAGCCGCTGGCGGCCTGCGGCGTCCCGCTGCCGCTGTCCGCCTTCACGTCCTGCAGCCTGCACAGAGACCACGCCCACATCAGCTGACTGACATTCAGACACTCAGTGTGTCCAGGGCTCACAGGACCCTCATATAAACAGATAATCTGGATTTTGTTTTTTGTTGAGACCAATTCACTGGATTTCTTTGGATTACCGTTCGGGATTAGAAGTTAGCAAAAACATACTCAAACTGGTTAAACAATTAGCAAAATAAATAAATAAAAATTTAAAAAGACAGAAAGTAAGAAAAAACAGAACACGTCCAGAACACGACAGGTGTGAAAACCCGACAGGTGTGAAAACCTGCAGCAGAGTGCACTGACAGGTATGAATCAGCCAATCAGCTCCTGAACAGGTGCCTCAGAGCGGGCGTGGCAAATAAAACACTAAAGTGAGTTTCTTCATGAGACTGAAGCTGCAGTACCTGGATGAGCAGGTAAAAACAGCTGAGGCACTGAGACATCTCAGGTGCTGCAGACCTGTAGCAGTCACAGGTTTTTGTCACCATCTAGTGGTCAAACCTCGCACCTGCACTCACCTGGTAAACTGTAAATGTCTTACTGCTCGCTCACACCCCGTTACAAACCACAGCACCTGTCTGTCTGCCTCTACCTGTCTGTCTATCTGTCCCTCTGTCTGCCTGTACCTGTCTCTGGCTCTCAGGTGGGCGGAGTCTATCTCCATGGCGACTGCTCGTCCGTTGGTCCCTGCACTCTCTCTCCCGTCAGAACACAGCAGCTCGTAGTTTCCCGCCTCCAGAGCCGAGCGCCACGCCCCCCTGTCCATCACCTGAGAGACAGACAGGTAAGTCACTGCTGCGTCAGCGTGTGTGTGTGTGTGTGTGTGTGTGTGAGTTCAGTGTGTGTGTGTGTGTGTGTGTGTGTGTGAGTTCAGTGTGTGTGTGTGTGTGAGTGTGTGTGAGTGAGTTCAGTGTGTGTGTGTGTGTGTGTGTGTTCAGTGTGTTCAATGTGTGTGTGTGTGTGTGTGTGTGTGAGTTCAGTGTGTGTGTGTGTGTGTGTGTGAGTTCAGTGTGTGTGTGTGTGTGTGTGTGAGCTCAGTGTGTTCAATGTGTGTGTGTGTGTGAGTTCAGTGTGTGTGTGTGTGTGTGTGTGTTCAGTGTGTGTGTGTGTGTGTGTGTGTGTGAGCTCAGTGTGTTCAATGTGTGTGTGTGTGTGAGTTCAGTGTGTGTGTGTGTGTGTGTGTGTGTGTGTGTGTGTGTTCAGTGTGTGTGTGTGTGTGTGTGTGTGTGAGCTCAGTGTGTTCAATGTGTGTGTGTGTGTGTGAGTTCAGTGTGTGTGTGAGTTCAGTGTGTGTGTGAGTGTGTGTGAGTGAGTTCAGTGTGTGTGTGTGTGTGTGTGTGTACCTTCAGGCTTCCCAGGGTTCCCTGGTAGATGCGGTCCTCGATGTCCAGCAGCAGGTCTCTGAGCCGCGCCTCCATCAGCGCCTCAGCAGCAGAGGAGGATTCTGGGACGGAGCCGGGCGCCTCTGGCTGATCTGGGACAGACAGGAACAGGAACAGAGCGTTTAGGCCGGTCCTGCCGCCGGTCAACTGTGAGGCCGGACAGGTGCATTGTGGGTACCTGGGCGGCTGTACTTGTGGCGTGCGGAGTCGTCCAGCAGCAGCTGCAGCCGCTCCCTGTCCTGCAGCAGCGCCTCCTTCAGGCCGCTCTCCCGGTGCCCGCGAGGGTTCAGCGCCTCCACCAGCTGCTCCACCTCCGCCAGCGAGCTGTAGAAGGCCCAGCGGTTGGGACGGCTGACCGGGACGGGGGCGGGGCCGGCGCCGCCGCTGTCGGGACATCAGAGTCACCAATATTTTTCTGTGACTTCATCAAATGAAAGAGATTTTTGACAGGTGTCGCTCTTTTGGTTGACTCACCTGTGCTCGCCCTCCTCGTCATCCATCTTGGCGGCGGCGGCGTCCCGGGGCGGGCGGGGCTGCAGCATGTCCTCCGTCACGCCAAAGAAGTCGTCCTCCACAAACAGAGCGCCGGCGGAGGGGAGGAGCCAGTAGCGGCGGTACAGCCGGTCTCTACCCAGAGGGAGGATGTAGGTACAGGAGGCAGCCTGCTGGATCCTCTGCTGCAGCTGACGCACCTGCAGACAGACAGACAGGCAGGCAGACAGGCAGACAGGCAGGCAGACAGACAGACAGACAGACAGACAGACAGGCAGACAGGCAGACAGGCAGACAGACAGACAGACAGGCAGACAGGCAGACAGACAGACAGACAGACAGGCAGACAGACAGACAGGCAGACAGGCAGACAGACAGACAGACAGGCAGGCAGACAGACAGACAGACAGACAGACAGACAGACAGGCAGGCAGGCAGACAGACAGACAGACAGACAGACAGACAGACAGACAGACAGACAGGCAGGCAGGCAGACAGACAGGCAGGCAGGCAGACAGACAGACAGACAGACAAGGAGACAGACAGAGACAGACAGACAGACAGGCAGACAGACAGGCAGACAGACAGGGAGACAGACAGACAGGCAGACAGACAGGCAGGCAGACAGACAGACAGGCAGACAGACAGACAGGGAGACAGACAGACAGGCAGACAGACAGGCAGACAGACAGGCAGACAGGCAGACAGACAGGAAGAGAGACAAACACAGTCGATCATTTCTGATTCTGCTCAGAGAGTCTCCTCCTGGCTTGTGTTGTAATGTGTGTGTTTTGTGTCACACCTGTCCAGGTGTGGTGTGGGCGTGAGGCTGATGGGACACTCACCTTCTCCTGCTCCTTCTCCAGCTCCTCTGCCGTGAGGCCGCCGGGTCGGCCGGGCAAGGCTTTGGGGTCAGAGGTCACCGCCGGCTGCTGCTGCTTCTCTGCGGCTGGAGGAAACGAGGACAGGTGTTATTTCTTATTTTCCACCGAGACTCTTCACCTGTCGCCGCTTCGCTGCAGCTCCACGTTATTTCCACTGCCGGGCCAGAGAACCTGTCTGACCACAGCTCAGGAGATTCTGGGTTCCACTCCTGGCCGGCTCACAGTTTTTTGCGGTGCCCCAGTGGCTCACCTGTAGCTCACCTGTAGCTCACAGACCACTGATCACAGAGTGCCAGGTTCGAATCTGAGCCCCCAATTTCTGCTCAAGGATCAATAAAGTACCCTGAGGTTGAGTCCCTCACTCTGCTCCTGGGTTCAGACCACAGGTGGTGAAGGTTCCACACCTCCAGCTCCTGTACCTCCACACTGAGGCTGAGCCCTCTGCTCTACCTGTCCACCATGACTGCACAGCCACACCGATCCAACATCACTGTGAAATTCACGGATGACACAGTGGTGGCAGGCCTGATCTCCAACAACAACGAGGCGGCCTACCTGGAGGAGGTGGAGCTGCTGTCTTCATGCTGTAAGGACAACAACCTGGACCTGAACGTCACCAAGACCAAGGAGGTGGTGGTCGACTTCAGGAGAGAGAGGCAGAGAATCCACTATGCACCGCTCAGGATCTACAGGACCCCGGTGGAGAGAGTGAGCAGCTACAGGTACCTCAGGGTTCACATCTCTGAGGACCTGACATGGACCACACACACCTCCACCCTGGTGAAGAAGGCGAGGCAGCGTCTGTACCACCTCAGGCGGCTCAGGAAATTTAAGATCTCCACCACGCTGCTGAAAACCTTCTACACCGCCACAGTGGGGTCTGTGCTTTCTGTGAGCATCACCGCCTGGTACGGCAGCTGCAGCTCCCAGGACAGGAAGGCCCTGCTCAGAGTGAAGCGATGTGCTGAACGCATCACCCGCACAGCACCGCCCGGCCTCCAGGACATCTACACCTGTACAGCACCGCCCTCCTCCAGGACATCTACACCCGCACGGCACCGCCCGGCCTCCAGGACATCTACACCCGCACGGCACCGCCCGGCCTCCAGGACATCTACACCCGCACAGCACCGCCCGGCCTCCAGGACATCTACACCCGCACAGCACCGCCCGGCCTCCAGGACATCTACACCCGCACGGCACCGCCTCCAGGACATCTACACCCACACGGCACCGCCCGGCCTCCAGGACATCTACACCCACACGGCACCGCCCGGCCTCCAGGACATCTACACCCACACGGCACCGCCCGGCCTCCAGGACATCTACACCCGCACAGCACCGCCCGGCCTCCAGGACATCTACACCCGCATGGCACCGCCCGACCTCCAGGACATCTACACCCGCACGGCACCGCCCGGCCTCCAGGACATCTACACCCACACAGCACCGCCCAGCCTCCAGGACATCTACACCCCCACAGCACCGCCCAGCCTCCAGGACATCTACACCCGGCGGTGCAGGTCCAGGGGAAGTGGGATCATCAGAGACTCTCACCATCCCAGCCACAGACTGTTGGAGTGGCTGCTCTCAGGCCAGCGGCTTCGCTCCATCAGAGCTGAGAGGCTGAGAGGCTGAGAAGGAGCTGCTTCCTCCAGGCCACACGGATCCTGAACTCTTAATAACAAAACACTATAACAGACCACAGCGCCACCTACCTGCAGTATCAGACAGCTCAGCACCTCACTACCCCCTGCTGTCTGACGCTCACAGCCTTTTCTTACTTTCTATTTATTATATTACTACTATTAATGTCCATAATTGTATACTGTATATAGGATTGTATATAGGAATATATATATATACTTTATATTTTATTTTGATTTTATTTTACTTGCAGAGTGCTGGAGTTGTTGCCATCGCATTTCACTGCTGCTGTGCTTGTACATTCATGCATGTGACAAATAAAAAATCTTGAAGTATTTCTGATTGTGAACCTGTTTCACTCTGAAACGAGGCGGTGATGTTCAGACCTTCGTCCGCTCCGCTTGTTTTTTCTCCTCAGGATCGATAAAGTTGGATGCGGTCGGTTCTCACCTTTTGTCTTCTTCCTGCTGCCTGGTGAAGAGCTGCTCTCGTCCTCATCCTCAGTCTGCTGCTCTGCACCCGTCTCACCCTCCGCTCTGAGAGACAGACAGGTAACAGTTACTGACCCGTCCGTCTGTTCAGGTTCCACACATCTCTGCTCCTGTCAGATCTCACTGATCATTATTATCATCATTAACTTCAACAACAATCCATCAGGTGTGAGGTATGACAACAGAAAAACAGCAGGTAGCACTTTGTCCAGGTGAGGATCAGACGACTCAAACACGTGATACCCGACATCACTGTTTACAAAACACAGAGCCGCCTTTCAGCACATCCACGCGGCTCTGTTCATGTTGCCATGGCGACCATAATCCCATGTCAGTATGTCTAAGGTGAGTTGCAAACATGGAGCACAAAGTCAGACTGAAGGAGCTTTGGCCTGGGACTGCTCCTCCTCAGAGGTGCACACCTGTTGCTGCTCCTCCCCTCCTGCTCCCTCAGACGCTCCTCCTTCTCCTTCAGCTTCAGCTCCTGCTCCCGCAGCTTCTCCTCCTTACGCAGACGCACCCTGCAGCACAGACAGCTTCTGATTCACATCTGACCTGCTTTCTATTCAATACGACATCCAATCAGCTGACATTTGTGAATAATGTGTGTGTGTGTGTGTGTGTGTGTGTGTGTGTGTGTGTGTGTGTGTGTGTGTGTGTGTGTGACAGACCTGTGGGCGGCCTCCTCCCTCCCTCGGCGGTGCTGCTCGGCTCTGATCTCCCTCAGCTCGTGGCGAGCAGCTCGCTGCTCCTCCACACAGTCCTCGATCAGATCCCTGCTGGACGCCAGAGTCAGGAGCTTCCCCACCAGAGCCTGCAGGATCCTCAGCTTCTCCCCTGCACCACAACACCCATCAATACACCTATCAATACTGATCAATACCCACCAGAGCCTGCAGGATCCTCAGCTTCTCCCCTGCACCACAACACCCATCAATACACCTATCAATACTGATCAATACCCACCAGAGCCTGCAGGATCCTCAGCTTCTCCCCTGCACCACAACACCCATCAATACACCTATCAATACTGATCAATACCCACCAGAGCCTGCAGGATCCTCAGCTTCTCCCCTGCACCACAACACCCATCAATACACCTATCAATACTGATCAATACACCTATCAATACTGATCAATACACCTATCAATACTGATCAATACCCACCAGAGCCTGCAGGATGTTCTGGTACCCCCCTGTAATTCATAGACCAATCCTGATCAATACCCCTGTCAGCACTGATCAATACCCCCCGCAGTGAGCAGCTCCTCCCCCAGGCATGAAGTGGTAACCATGGCAACAGCAGAGGTGACTCACCTGGCGTCAGGTCATACACGGCCGTGCACGCCAGCCTCTTCAGCAGCGCCGGCTCGGCCAATCGCAGCTCGACACACGGGTCGTCCGTCAGGGAGAACCCGCCCTGCTTCTGGTAGCGCAGCTTGGCGTTGCCATGGTTACAGTCGGCGCCGGACGCCAGGATGTGGAGACGAAGGATTTCTGACAGAGTGCAGCTGTCCAGATCCAGCTGCTTCAGACTGCAGCCTGCGCACACACACACACACACACACGCGCACACACACACACACACACACACACACACACACACACACACACACGTGCACACTTCATGAAGTATGCAGATGATACTGCCTTGCTCAGTCTTCTACTGGTGCTTTTCCACGAGCACCGACTCGGCTCGACTCGGTTTCGGTGGTTTTCCAGTTGAGTTCCACTGTGGGTGGAGTCGTCATAGCAACGGGGCCCCGCCCCCAAACACAGACAAGTCTCCACCTCTTCATGTGACCACGGTGCTGGTTTGCTCGCCATTTTCTGACTTCAGTGATGATCAATGAGCTCGCTGCTGCTGTTTCCTTTTTAAATGCCGGCTTTGGTTTTGAAGGAGTGGCTCTCATGTGTCGTCGCTCCCCGTCCAATCAGTGGCCTGCACGCCGTTTACATCACATT
>NC_044001.1:292500-300000 GCF_902150065.1 Myripristis murdjan | reverse complement strand
CCGAGTCCACATCCACACGACCCACTTTGGCCACGCATACGTCTGTGTATGCAAATGTGTATACATACACGTGTGTGTGTGTGTGTGTGTGTGTGTGTGTGTGTGTGTGTGTGGGGATATGTAAGTTTTTTGCTTTTTTCTCTGCTCCTCTAGGTGTGTGTACCCAGGTGGGCGGGGGGACTTGACTATATGTTCTTTAAAAAAATTCAATATTATCATATCATTACTGTTTTTCTGCTTGTTGATGTTTCAAAAAAAAAAAAAAGAAAAGAAAAGAAAAGAAAAGAAAGATACCATAATATTTCATGTTGTACATATTGCCCAGCCGTAGTCCTGGGGTGTCAGGGTTTTGGGGGTCAGGATGAGGGTTTTTGGGGGTCAGGATGAGGGTTTTGGGGGTGTCGGGATGAGGGTTTTGGGGGTGTCGGGATAAGGGTTTTGGGGGTGTCGGGATGAAGGTTTGGGGGGTCGGGATGAGGGTTTTGGGGGTCGGGATGAGGGTTTTGGGGGGTCGGGATGAGGGTTTTGGGGGTCGGGATGAGGGTTTTGGGGGTGTCGGGATGAGGGTTTTGGGGGTCGGGATGAGGGTTTTGGGGGTGTCGGGATGAGGGTTTGGGGGGTCGGGATAAGGGTTTTGGGGGTGTCGGGATGAGGGTTTGGGGGGTCGGGATCAGGGTTTTGGGGGGGTCGGGATGAGGGTTTGGGGGGGTCGGGATAAGGGTTTTGGGGGTGTCGGGATGAGGGTTTTGGGGGTGTCGGGATGAGGGTTTTGGGGGTCGGGATGAGGGTTTTGGGGGTCGGGATGAGGGTTTTGGGGGTCGGGATCAGGGTTTTGGGGGTCGGGATGAGGGTTTTGGGGTGTCGGGTACCCACCTTGAGTATGATGGTTCCGTCCACAGGTTCGCAGTGCTGCTTGAACAGCAACTTCAGCCTCTCTCTGGACAAAGTGTTCTTCCTGCGACTGAACAACACACACACACACACCGGTCAGTACCACACAGAGCCAACACACACCACCCTCAGAGCCAGCAGATGGGTGTGTGAGAGGACGAAGCTGCAGTTTGTCAGTTTAGTTCGACAGAAAAGACAAATACAGTCGGAGGTCTGAAACATTTTGAATGAACAGTGAAAAGGCTGCAGGTGTCTGACCTGATCTGATTGGCTCTGGCGGTGAACGGCTGGCTGTTCTCCTCCTTCATCATCTTCACTGAGTACCTGAATGCTGACGGACTGAGAGGCTTCCTCTTCTTACTGCTGACACACACACACACACACACACACACACACACACACACACACACACGCACGCACGCACGCACGCACACACACACACACACACACACACACACACACAGATTCAGATCATGTATTGTGCATCTTTGTGCATCCAGACCTTTACTTCTACCCTTCCTCCAAGGTGTCGGCCCTGTGACCCCCCACTGACCTAATGTCCCACTGACCTTTGACCTGCTGAGCCGTTGACCTGAGCTTTGGGGGTTTTGGGAGCGCCGCTCTCGTCGTCGCTGTCGCTGATGACGATGGTGTCTCCCTGTGCTGGCTTGGCATGGCCGTTGGCGACGGGAGCTCCTTTAGTGCCGGCATGAGGAGACTGGACCTCCAGGATCTCACACACATGTCTGCAACACACACACACACACACACACACACACACACACACACACACACACACACAGTGTTGAGACACAGATGCACTCTCGCTCACAGCTGTACAGGTAAAGTTGGCTGCAGGACGTCCAGCAGCTCTCAGGTTCTTCCTCATGTATTGACGTTGCGTCGTGTTCTGTGCGGTGGAGCTGGAGGTCACACAGCGTCTGGTCTTCCTCTGATCTGCTGCTGGTTTTATTCAGACTGCTCTGTGTGTGTGGTTTTAAATGTGACCGTGCTTTTACCTCAAGCTGCCGCTGTTTTTCTCCCAGTGGCCTCAAACTGACGCCTGTCAGTTCACATCCAAACACTGGATCCAGGTCTGGATGTTGGTTTTGGGGTTTGGGTTTGGGTGTTGCAGCTTTTCTCTGGGCAGTCTGGGCTGTAAGCTAGCAGCGTTACAGACTGACCTGAGATCAGATGAACTTCAAACAGCTGTCGCCCAAAGTGGAATCGGTGGAGTCTGGCATTTTTTCCCACCTGAGGTAATAACTTCATAACTTAACAATTTATGTGTCCAAATGTCAAGTGTTATCAAATGCTATCTTCTCAAACAGATGCAGCTGAACATTACCAAACTAGTAACCGCGACCACTGGAAATAAAAATACAAAAATGGCTGAACGCTGCATGAGAGACGGATTGGCCCGAGTTGGGTACCGTCCCACTAGTTTCTATCTGCTGCTCCATGTGAGTGTGAGCCGGCCACCAGGTGCACGAGCTCCTTCCTGAGGTGAGAACCTGAGCTTCAGCACAGGGAGATGAAACCAGAAGCAACAGGTCTGTGTCCACTTCATCCATCGGAGGCATCACGCTCACATGGAGCAGCAGATAGAAACTACTCACGCCAAGATTTTTTTATATATATATACTTTTTTAGCATCTTTGGATCTTTTAAAAAAAAACTTTCCAGAGTTTTCAAAGACCCTGTGGATGCATTGTTCAGAGCAGAGTGGTGCGAGCGACCTCCTCCTCCTCCTGTTATCTGCTCAGGCCCTGCAGGCGGACCGAGGTGATAAAGACGTTCTGCTGATAACAGAGCTCATGTTCTGTTGTTGCCACACAGTCATGCTGCGAACCTTCATCTCACCATGTGACATGATGTCCCGCAACGCCTGAAGGCTGCACCTCACACAAACTAACAAACGACTCATCGATTAGACCAGTGGTTCTCAAATGGGGGTCTGAGTCCAGCAGTACACTGGAGCACAGCAGGGGGTACGCAAGTTTTTTTAATGTTAAATCAAAAAATACCAGTCATGCGTAATTCCTGAAATAATGAGCATATGCTGTAATAAGTTCAATAAAAACTGTAAATGTGAGTTTGATAAGTCACATGTTCTCTTCAGTTCTCCCTCTGGGTTCCTGAAGGTGTCAGATGTGTGTGTTTGTGGTTTCAATCTGCTGCCGTGGTCGTGGAGCGAGGACGTTTGTTCGCTCTGAGCGGGAAGACGAGACCAAACAAATCCAGAAAGTGGATCAGTGGTTGAAGCTGGAAACAAGGAGGAAGAAGAAAAGAAGAAGCAGAAACACAAACAAGAGAATCTGCTCAGCATCAGGTTGTTGGTTCACACTGATGGAGCTGGACTGACCCTCTGACCACAGGAGGCTCAACTGGTCAGGACCAACTGGACTGACCCTCTGACCACAGGAGGCTCAACTGGTCAGGACCAACTGGACTGACCCTCTGACCACAGGAGGCTCAACTGGTCCAACTGGACCGACCCTCTGACCACAGGAGGCTCAACTGGTCAGGACCAACTGGACCGACCCTCTGACCACAGGAGGCTCAACTGGTCGGGACCAACTGGACCGACCCTCTGACCACAGGAGGCTCAACTAGTCGGGACCAACTGGACCGACCCTCTGACCACAGGAGGCTCAACTGGTCAGGACCAACTGGACCGACCCTCTGACCACAGGAGGCTCAACTGGTCGGGACCAACTGGACCGACCCTCTGACCACAGGAGGCTCAACTGGTCGGGACCAACTGGACCGACCCTCTGACCACAGGAGGCTCAACTAGTCGGGACCAACTGGACCGACCCTCTGACCACAGGAGGCTCAACTGGTCGGGACCAACTGGACTGGGAAAGATTTGAAAGGGGAACTTTATTGAAAAAGTTGGAGAACCACTGAATTAATCGTTTAAACGTTTGCTGGTTTCAGATGTTCAAGTTCTCAGTGTTTCTGCAGGTGTGGAGGAACAGAGATGGAGCAGATGGAGACAGGACCTAGGGCTGGGCGATATACTGAAGATTTACCAATACCGAAATTTATGACGATAACCGACGTCACTTTGCTCATGTCGGTATGTTCGGTATTTTAAAAAAACAAAAGTGTTTTTTGTCTTTTTTAGCTGTATGTAGGTAGGCCTGTTCATGTCCCTTTAAGACGCTGTACTACGTGTACAGCGTGTGTAGTCACGTGACTCCACCCCTCCAGTCAGCAACAAGACGGGAAAGAGACGCTGAGGAAACGGAGGACGGCTCAAATGTAGAAGCGGCTGTTGCTGCAGCTGAGGCAGCTGAAGGAGATTCAGTCGAAGAGGACTTGCTTGTCATATTTTATACTTTTAAACTTGTTTTGATTGTCAGTTGTTCAATAAATTTAACTAAAAGTATTTGATATGTATCTTCTTGAGTTATTCTCAGACAGCACAGAGTTAGAGTTGCACTTCTCAGGCATGCAAACTTGTCGCGTAATCGTGTAGTTTGGAAGAGACGCCTGGCTTCCGAGTCCGATGGAAAGTTTTAATGTTAGTTTGAAGGAACCGCCTTACGTTAAATTAGACCTTGCATAACGTTATGCTTCGAGCAAAATGGCTAACGTTAGTTAGCAAGACAAGCGGGCCATATGATGCTGGAATTTCCATTAGCAAGATAGCGAACTAATTAGCCAGCTAACATTAGCTAGTTCTAATGTTAATTCCAGCGTGGTCTGCTTGTCTTGCTAACTAATGTTAGCCATTTAGCTCTAAGCATATGGTTGCTATGTAAGGGCCTAGCCTAGACACTGTCACCTTTTTTACTGTGAGTAGTTTGCATGTCTGACTTCTGTAAATACAGCAGTTATAGCAAGTAGGAGGCAGACTGTCAATAAAACTGGCTGTGGAGCAAGACATTAAGCTGCCATTGCCCCATCTAGTGGCGAACGGGAATTATCGTCCACTTATCGTTATCGAGGTGAGGTGCTCAAATATATCGTGATATTGATTTGAGGCCATATCGCCCAGCCCTAACGGGACGTCCCAAACACTGGAACCTGCGGCGCCTCATTCACCGCTCACATGATCAGCTGTTCATCCAGGTAAACAGCCTGTTGTCATGTGCCAGTTTCTGATCGTCTGATTGGCTGTGCCGTGTTTCATTTCTCCCTGTGCTGATCTGATCTCAGGTCTGCATCAAACTGGAAACTCCTCCTTAGTTTTAACATTTTGTTTTTTCTATTTATTTTCTCTTTTCTCTTCAGAAAACAGAGTCAGGGCTGCCGGATTCAAACTGTTTGGAAAAGGAGTGGCAGCAAGGAGTGTTTCCAAAATACACAGCACGCGATTGGACCAACCATCTGTCCATCAGCCAATCAGACAAACCGCAGCTGTCATGTGGCTGGCTGGTTTGGTTTGGTTTGGTTTGGTGGGTTTGGATGGCGCCCTGGTTGGAGCGCAGATTATTTTGCGAGTTTAACGAAGGTGAACTTGTGACCCGATCACCTGGCCGAGCGAGGTGAACCACCTGCTGCTGTGGCAACCGGCTTTCCCAACATGGATCGATAAAGTTAGTGTAGACACAATTAGTTGATCAACAGAAAATTAATTAATTACAACTAGGGGTGCACCAAAATTTTGGTAACCGAAAATTTTCGTCCGAAAATAAAAAATTTGGTTTTCGGTGGAACAGGTGAAAAGCAAGGCCGAAAACAGCGGCGTGCTTCGATGTCGCAATCAGTGACAGTGACAACAACCAAGATGTGGGCGGTGTGGCAGTATTTCAGAGTGTCGGAGAACGACAGAAGAAAGGCCATTTGTGAAGCGCGTTCTGCTGAAGTATCTAGAGGGGCTGTTTGCCCCGTATCGTGCTGAAGCAAAATGCTTAGTGATTGTGCAACGCGGCCATTCGCCGGTAATCGCTGCGCGCATTAAACAATTTTGCTTTGATCACCCGTTTTTTTTTTTTTTTTTTTTTTTTTCAATTTATGCAATAGTAAAAAAATTGGCAAAATAAATGAAAAAATTCAACAACTGTTTTCAGTTTAATTTTTTTTTTTTTTTTAATTTTTGTTTAATTTTTTTTGGTTTCGGCCACAAATTTTGATTTCGGTGCATCACTAATTACAACATTCACGATGAATGATTTTAGCCATTTATCCAGTAAAACCTCGGACCGCTGATGTGAGTTCACCAAGATTTTTCTCTTCATTCGAATCTTTACCATATTAATACTTTCACCCCGTTGTACATGGGGATACTTCCAACATATTCTCAATTTCTTATATCTGTATTTATTGTTGTAATAAACTCGATTCCTCTCAGGAATCAATAAGCTATTTCTGATTCTGATTTTTTGGCTGCTGGTCAGACTGAGGAAAACATCTGATGGCATCACTCTGGACTGGATCATTTCCCATCAGACTTGGGCTTAGTTTTACTTTTGAAATAATCAATACATTAACTGACAGAGAAAGCGGCTGCTGTACCTGGCTCCGTTGCGTCCCATGACGTCCACCGTCTCCCCAGGGAAGAAGCGGTCTTTAGCGAAGGCGTAGATGTCATCGCAGAGTTCGGTCAGCCTGCAGCGGCGCGTCAGTGCCACCAGGTGGAGCAGCGGCACCACCAGCGCCGACGGGAAGCTCTGCAGGCTCTGCCGTGCACGCCGCTCACTCTCCACCGCCTCCAGGTAGGTCAGTCCCGCTCGCCCGGTCAGGGCGCAGCTCCACACCAGACTGTTGCACAGGATGGTGCGCTCGAAAAACTCACTGCAGGGAGAGGAAGGGGGAGGAGTCAACACTGATTTCTCTATGTCCAAACAGATTACTGTTTTGTCATTCCTTCTTTACTTGACAGTGACAGTAGAGAGACAGGAAGGGCAGGGGAGAGAGACAGGACGACCTGCAGCAAAGGGCCTGAGGTCGGATTCGAACCCGGGACCGGTCAGGCGGTCAGGCCTCGGCCTTGATAAGCGGGCCACGGTCTACCAGGCGAGCTATCAGGGCACCCCTGTTTCTAAATGTTTTTGAAGCGTTAGTGCTCAGAAAGCACCAGGTGGCGCTGTGACTCAATCAAACAAACATTTCCTGTCATCACAGGAGGTGAAAGCAGCTGCACACTTTAACTCAGTTTGTGTTGAATCCTGTGGCAGGTGAAGACCAGTCCTTTTTGTTCTGCTGCTTTCTGTCTTTATGCTGCCAGTCAGTTTGACTGACTCATGATGCTGGAAGCATGACTCAGCTGCTGCACACGGGCCAGGGTTTACAAGAAAAAAATCTAAATTGCACAATATCATTACACCAAATGGCAGTAATTGCATAATAGCAAAACATATGGAACCAGCACCCAGGCCTGGTGAAGGCATCAAACTGAGGTTCCCCGCTGGTTCCCCACCAAGCGCCTGAGAACCTGTTGGACTCTGAAGGTGATGGAGGAACTCATGTGTGAAGTTCAGAGGAGGCTTCACTGAAGCTCAGCAGCTGCTCTGTCAGCAGGACAGCAAAGTTCAACAAGTCCAACCAGGTCCGACCAGGTCCGACCGGGTCCGACCGGGTCCGACCAGGTCCCACCAGGTCCAGCAGCTCCTGACCTGCTGCTCAGGAAGTGGAAGCAGCTAGCAGGCCTGCTGC
>NC_044001.1:265000-285000 GCF_902150065.1 Myripristis murdjan | reverse complement strand
TTGACCCCCTTTCCCCTGTGTGTTAAAAACAGTGTTTTTTGGTATTACATGGATGCATAAATAGGTGATTTTAAAACTTTCCACCAATTGGATTCCTTGGGACTTTTTTCCCCTCACTCAGGACAAACTGAGGATACAAAATCAGTTGAGTTTGCTTCTCTTGCAATTTGTCCTAGGTTTTTTCATAAAATGACTGGACTAAATCGTCACCTTCGGATGCCGTGACAGTCACCGTTATAATATCAGGGGTTTCCTTTAAAAAAGTAGGCTGCTATAACAAAGTCTGTGATACAACAGAATATTGCTGACAAACGTGAAGTCTGTGCACCACTAATAGTAGACCTGCATTGTGCATATGTGCCACCAATCACCGGACAAAAATTACTTTGTGATTTCACCTGGGTGAGATAGCGCCGCTTTCATAGCCGGGCGGGGTTAAACTTAACTCATAACCTGGTCGTGACCAGGTTATGAGTTAAGCATAAGTTACCATGGTGATCTAGCCGGGTTAAAAGAGAGCCACCTTCGTGATACAGGAAACCCTGGCTTTAGACTCAACATACCTGCTAACCCACTAAACCTGCTTCGTAGTACAGCCCTCTGCAGAGAGCGGGTTTACCTGTACAGAGCGGGTTTACCTGTACAGAGCGGGTTTACCCACAGAGAGCGGGTTTACCTGCAGAGAGCGGGTTTACCCACAGAGAGCGGGTTTACCTGTACAGAGCGGGTTTACCCACAGACAGCGGGTTTACCTGCAGAGAGCGGGCTTACCTGAGCTCCGGAGCCAGTGCAGCAGGCCGGGCAGGGCGGCCGGGCTCACCGCGCCCAGCAGCCTCCGCAGCTCCGCTTTGGCCTCTGACAGGTTCATCACCAACACGTTTTCATGTCACTGACCGGAAACTTCGCGGCTCACGGAGAGCACAGGACGCGTGTGGAGTTTAAGGTGGAGCCTCCAGACTGTCATGTTGGATAAAAAATAAAACAATGATTACATTTTTGAGCCAAAGTGATGTTATTTCTCAAAAGCTAATTCTGGATCATCTACATCAGTAGATATATGACCAGGTCTGAGAGCTGACAGTGACATTTAGATGCGTCACATGTTCTGTGGTACCGGACGACCTTAAAGCTGCCGAACAGAGGGAAACAGAGGCCGGAAGCGGATAAGTAGTGTTTCCGGGTCACTGCAGGTTTGATGACGTTCCTCTGAGAGCTCTCCAGGTGAACCAGCTGTTCGTTAAACCACAACAACACCGAGCAGGTAAGAACAGCCAGGACGAGCCGCGTGTCCGCTGGTGGAGGTGAGCTCATGTTCCCCGGGTGAGGCTCAGGTTCCGCCCCGCGCGGCTCGCTCCCGGCCGCGGCCTCTGCGCGACGGCTCGCCGCTCCGCTAGCGGCTAAGCTAACAGCTGCTAGCCCGTTAGCCCGTTAGCCTGTTAGCCCGTTAGCTAGCAAACAGTCTGATCCAGATCCTGGTCCTGGTCCTGGTCCTGGTCCTGGTCCAGCAGGGAGACCGTGTTCCAGACTGTCTGGAGGGGATCTGGAGACCCGCCCGGACCCTCCTCTCCTCTGATCAGCTTATCGATCATATTTAAGGATCTCCCGTCGGTAAAGAGGGAAAACAAAGTGACGCCATGAAAACAGGGCTCGGTGTTTTTAATCAGTTTATTCATGCGGCGACCAGCTGACCGGGACCCATCCCGTCCTGTCTGTCCCGTCCCGTCTGTCCCGTCCCGTCCCGTCTCTCCCGTCCCGTCCTGTCCCGTCCCGTCTGTCCCGTCCTGTCCCGTCCCGTCTGTCCCGTCCTGTCCCGTCCCGGGGAGCCGGTCAGCGGGTCAGGGCGGGTGGTGCAGCGTAAAGCCGCTCTCACGCGGAGGGTCTGTCGGCCTCAGCCTCACTTCAGTCAGCTGGTTGTTGTTAGTTCTGCTCATTTTAGTCAAATGCAGTTTTTGTGATTTTAAAACGCAGTAACTTTTCACGGAGCACCCAGCCTGAGCCCCCCGTGACGCTGCTCCTGTCCCACACACACACACACACACACACACACACACACACACACACACACGCTGTCATAGCACTGTGATCTGTTTCCAGCTCGTCCCGTCTCAGGTCGTCCAGAGACATTTTCCTTCCTAACCCTAACCACATGGCCTCTCATGCACCAGGAGGGTCCATGTGTTTAAGGGCTGATGCATGACAGGCTGTCCCGGCCCGGCCCGGCCCGGCCCGGCCCGGCCCGGCCCGGCCCGGCCCGGCTGAGCCTCTGCCTCCTCCACGTGTTTATGTATTTCTTTGTCCTCTCTAGTGCAGGAAGTGAAGTGAAGTTGGTGCTGCAGTGATCCTCTTCTGCAGGGGGTTTCCCCTCCATCACACCTTTCTACTGTCACTGTGAGTCTGCACTGTGTGTGTGTGTGTGTGTGTGTGTGTGTGTGTGTGTGTATCAGGTGCCTGACAGTAAGACACCAGCAAACTAAACAAATCAGGGTCCAACAAGCAAAACCTCATCCAGAAAACAACGCACACTTGTACACATCACGTGTCATGTTATCTGTGTGTGTGCGTGTGTGTGTGTGTAACAGTGAACACTGCTCTGTGTGTTTCAGGTTTTGTTTGGAGCGTCATCATGGTGTTAGCCGACCTTGGCAGGAAGATCACCTCGGCGCTGAGGTCACTCAGCAACGCCACCATCATCAATGAGGAGGTGAGTGCCATCGGGCCATCTGATTGGCTGACGGGCGCCGGCAGACAGGAAGTCTCCCCTCAGGGTCTCAAACCCCCCCCCCCTCTGTCTCCCTGCAGGTTCTCAACGCCATGCTGAAGGAGGTGTGCGCCGCCCTGCTGGAGGCCGACGTCAACATCAAGCTGGTCAAACAGCTAAGGGAGAACGTCAAGTAAGAGGGAACACACACACACACACACACACACACACACACACACACACACACACACTCAGTACAGCTCCACATGATGCTGGTTCTCCGGGCGTGCCTCTTGTCAGCTGCTGTGTGACGGCGTGTCGGCTCTGTTTGTCCCTGCAGGTCTGCCATAGATCTGGAGGAGATGGCGTCCGGCCTGAACAAGAGGAGGATGATCCAGCACGCCGTGTTCAAGGAGCTGGTCAAGGTCAGGACGCCGTCTGTGACGTCACAGCCGCTGCCGTGATGTCACGGCGTGAAGCGGCAGCAAATCATATCTCTGTTTGCATCACCTGAAATAAAACAAGCAGAACTGTCTCCAGAAACCAAACTCTTTGTGTGTGTGTGTGTGTGTGTGTGTGTGTGTGTGTGTGTGTGTGTGTGTGTGTGTGTGTGTGCGTGCGCATGCAGCTGGTGGACCCCGGGGTGAAGGCCTGGACCCCCACCAAGGGGAAGAACAATGTCATCATGTTTGTGGGTCTGCAGGGCAGCGGGAAGACCACCACCTGCTCCAAGGTGACGCTCCGCCTGTTCAGCCTCATGTGTGTTGATGCTGCGTTCAGGGGAACTCAGACTTTTGAATATTTGTATTGGAATTTTCTGACATGCGACGTCATGGCGTCCCTGAGCCGATACAGTAAACGCTGCGTTGTTGGACGTTTTATAGACGATAGTTTGACGTCCTGTTCCCCGTGAACGCAGCGAGGAGCCGGCGGTAGAGAGAGCTGTTGCCATGGTAACAGTACATCATTATGCCGTCTGAGCGGTGTAAACCGGCAGGTTTCAGACCAAATGTCTGGTTCTGAAGATGTTGGCTCCTTTTCACCTTTCTGTGTGTGTGTCAGTGTTGTCAGCGCCCCCTGCTGGTCACGGCTCACCTCTCTGTGTTCTCTGCAGCTGGCCTATTACTACCAAAGAAAAGGCTGGAAGACGTGTCTGATCTGCGCTGACACGTTCAGAGCAGGTAACCCTCCCTCTGTGCTCGCTCCTTAGGGTCAGGGTCAGGGTTAGGCTTAACCCACAGGCCTTTTCATTTCATCTCACGCCACAGCTTGACATCTGTCGGTCTTTTCCTCAGGTGCCTTCGATCAGCTGAAACAGAACGCCACAAAAGCCAGAATCCCTTTCTATGGGAGGTAAGTGGTGCACACACACACACACACACACACACACACACCCACACCCACACACACACTGACTGACTGACTGTGTGTGTGTGTGTGCAGCTACACAGAGATGGACCCGGTGGTGATCGCTGCAGAGGGCGTGGAGAAGTTCAAAGCGGAAAACTTTGAAATCATCATTGTGGACACGAGCGGCCGCCACAAACAGGAAGACTCTCTGTTCGAGGAGATGCTGCAGGTTTCCAACGCCGTGGTCAGTATCACGCCGCCGCCGCAGCGCTCCGACGGTTCTGTCTGGGTTCTGTCTGGGTTCTGTCAGGGTTCTGTCAGGGTTCTGTCAGGGTTCTGGGTTCTGTCAGAGGGTAAAGGAGGTCGTGCCCTTATTTTCCCACCAAACAGTCCAAATCCACCAGAAACCGCTCAGAACTTTACTGAGTAATCAAGCGGCTGGTTACTCTAATTTATATTTTCACATGAAGTATGCAAATTCATCAATGGATATTTTAAAGGTGCACAGTATAAAGTGATGTGAGGACCCTTTAGACTCAACTGACAGAAATAGGTTTGTAATCTGATGGTGGACCAGCTCACCAGCTGATTTCTTCCACGTATATCTACGACTTTAATCACTGAAAAAAATTCTCTGGAACGCCCCCCCGCACCACCCTGCCCTGTATTCTTGGCCCTAACACGCCGTCACAGTTTTGGGTATGTGCACGACAATAAATACAGCAGGTGAGTGCAGACATTCAACCAAAAGTCCCTCTGTCCCACCTGTGGACCTGATGAATTCAATGTTAAAGACCCCATGAAATGGACTCTTCCTCTCTGTATTTCCTGCTCTGTCTGACAGGAAGTAGAGGTCATGTGACATCATTTCATGGGGACTTTAAAAATGCTTTAGTGGTTATGTCATTTCCTCATTCATGGCAATGATTGTAGGTTTCAGTTTCTTATGGAATATTTTTTGCGCATGGTTGAAAAAAAATCAGCTGTCATTTCTTTTTACGAGTGTCTTGATGTTTGTGGTTTCAATTCTGTGCATCCAGTCCCTCCGTAGTTTGTTTGTTGTGCCTCCTGAATTTCCACTCGGTCTGAATCAGGATCAGTGTCAGAGGCTCCAGGCGTCCAGCTTCCTGACAGGCAGCAGGGCTGAGATCAGCTTCGGTCCAGTGCTCTGTCGTGTTCAGCTCAGATTTGGTGTATTTTTCTGTTTCCTGTTTGCCGTTCATCCAGAAGCCGAACCTTGTCGGGATTAACATTTCAGTCACTTTTCTGTTTCCCAGCAACCAGACAACATTGTGTACGTGATGGACGCCTCCATCGGCCAGGCCTGCGAGGCTCAGGCCAAGGCCTTCAAGGACAAGGTGGACGTGGCCTCGGTCATCGTCACCAAGCTGGACGGACACGCCAAAGGAGGCGGAGCTCTCAGCGCGTAAGACCGCCCATCCTCACGCCACGTCACAGCAGCTTTTCATTTGATTTAGTGATTTACATCATAATGAAGACTAACCCTAACCCCAGTCGTCTGCTTCGCCTGCAGCGTCGCTGCGACCAAGAGCCCCATCATCTTCATCGGGACAGGAGAGCACATCGACGACTTCGAGCCCTTCAAGACGCAGCCCTTCATCAGCAAGCTGCTGGGTACTCTGCACTCTGGATCATGTGTTTTACTGCAGGCTCATGTGTTTTACTGCAGGATCATGTGTTTTACTGCAGGATCATGTGTTTTACCGCAGGCTCATGTGTTTTACTGCAGGCTCATGTGTTTTACCGCAGGCTCATGTGTTTTACTGCAGGATCATGTGTTTTACCGCAGGCTCATGTGTTTTACCGCAGGCTCATGTGTTTTACTGCAGGATCATGTGTTTTACCGCAGGCTCATGTGTTTTACTGCAAAATCATGTGTTTTACAGCAGGCTCGTGTGTTTTACAGCAGGCTCATGTGTTTTACCGCAGGCTCATGTGTTTTACAGCAGGCTCATGTGTTTTACCGCAGGCTCATGTGTTTTACCGCAGGCTCATGTGTTTTACAGCAGGCTCATGTGTTTTACAGCAGGCTCGTGTGTTTTACAGCAGGCTCATGTGTTTTACCGCAGGCTCATGTGTTTTACCGCAGGCTCATGTGTTTTACCGCAGGCTCATGTGTTTTACCGCAGGCTCATGTGTTTTACAGCAGGCTCGTGTGTTTTACAGCGGGGTCGTGTGTTTGACGCATGGGGCGGGGTCATGTGTCCTGTGCTGTGAATGTGGTGCTGGTGGTGGGAAAGTGGGCGGGGCTCAGGGAGCCTGCAGTGACTCTGCTGTGTCCCGACAGGAATGGGCGACATCGAGGGTTTGATTGACAAAGTCAACGAGCTCAAACTGGACGACAACGAGGAGCTGATCGACAAACTGAAACACGGTGAGAATCAAACCTCAGTTGACGAATGAAACTTAAACTTGACTGCGCTGACCTCTGACCTCTGACCTCTGACCTCTCAGGCCAGTTCACCCTCAGAGACATGTACGAACAGTTCCAGAACATCATGAAGATGGGACCGTTCGGACAGATCATGGTAAACACCCCTTCCATCTCCATCTGCACTTTTATATGGTCAGGTGTTGTCGGACCACCTGACGCAGGTGAGCTCCAGGTGGGACGGGTCTCACACTGACCCCGGCACTAACGAGCGTTTCCTCGCCGTGTTCAGGGCATGATCCCCGGCTTTGGGACGGACTTCATGAGTAAAGGTAACGAGCAGGAGTCCATGGCCCGGCTGAAGAAACTCATGACCATCATGGACAGCATGAACGACCAGGGTAACACACACACACACACACACGCACACACGCACACACGCACGTGCAGGTTTTGTTCCAGGTTCTGATGTTCTGCTGTGTCTCTCCAACAGAACTGGACAACAAAGATGGAGCCAAGCTGTTCAGTAAGCAGCCCAACAGGATCCAGAGGGTGGCCCGGGGGTCAGGGGTCGCCACCCGGGACGTCCAGGAGCTGCTGACTCAGTACACCAAGTTCGCCCAGATGGTGAAGAAGATGGGCGGCATCAAAGGCCTGTTCAAAGGTACGGCTCAGGGTCAGCATCCACACACACAGCGCTGTGCACAGGGAGCCTGCTGCAGGGGAGCAGGCCTGCTAACATGTCTGCCTTTCACTCACCTAAAGAACCTGCTGGAGCCCCCTAGTGGGGACTACTAAACAGTACATGACGAGTGCAGAGCGGGGGGTGAGGGTGGGTGAGGGTGGGTGAGGCGGGCGTGCCGAGGCTTTTCTCTCTCAGGACTGATTTCAGATGATCATTTAAAAACGGAGTCAGATCCACATTGATCTGGGAATGACAGCTGCTGTCACTCAAACCATCCATGACTCCTCCCACTCGGCCGCAGTGACTCCTCCCACTCGGCCGCAGTGACTCCTCCCACTCTGCAGGCGGCGGTGGCGTGGATTTGACGGCTCGTGTTGTGTTTTGCAGGAGGCGACATGTCGAAGAACGTGAACCCGTCTCAGATGGCCAAACTGAACCAGCAGATGGCCAAGATGATGGACCCTCGAGTCCTGCACCACATGGGTGAGACGCCTGTCTGTCTGTCTGTCTGTCTGTCTGTCTGTCTGTCTGTCTGTCTGTCTCTCTACCTCTAGGCAGCGTCGCTGATCTGACCTGTAAATATCATCACTGTAGTTTTGTTGTTGTTGTGCTTTTGTTGTTTCTTTTTTTCATTTTTTAAATTCAATTTTCACTTTTACTTCAAATGAATATCAGCTCAAAATATCAGTTATTGGTCTCGTTGATTACTTATAATCAGGATCGGCATGTCCTTGGAAAATCTATTTGACTTGATGCTGACTTTCCACAGAGGATCAGTCAACACCAAAACTGATGTGTGTGTGTGTGTGTGTGTGTGTGTGTGTGTGTGTGTGTGATCAGGTGGCATGGCAGGGCTCCAGTCGATGATGCGACAGTTCCAGCAGGGCGCGGCGGGCAACATGAAAGGCATGATGGGATTCAACAACATGTGACCACGGAGCAGCACCTTGGAACCCGCAGGAGAGGAGGAATAAGAGTGAATGAGTTTGATCCCACCGGTCTGTCTGCTGGGGGGGGGGGGTAGGGTTAGCGCTCTGACCCCCAGCGGCCGGGACGGCTTTCTTTCAGATGTTTCATGTGTGTGAGCTTGAGAGGCGTTTGGTTTTTACAGAGTTTTAAAGCAGACGCAGGAGCAGAGTCTAGACTTCCTGTCCCGCTTGAGGACAGACACAGAGGAGACAGGAATTTGATTGTGACAATATTTTTGTCATGACGTTATAATAAATTTGTATTACGACATTGTAACATTGTGATCTTTCTTCATCGTGTTCGATTAAAAACTGCAGCAGTGCTCGGCCGCCGGATGTCAGACAGGTTTTATACTGAAGGCATTTTGTTCAAAACCCCAGAACTTTATTGTAAATAAAATGATTCACAATGCATGTCGATCTTTTCTATGTGCTGTGATTCTGCGGCGTCTTGGTTTGAATGTTTCGCTCAGTGTCAGAGAGATGGAGCCTCAGCAGAGACACAACATGGAGGAGACTCTGAGCTGAAATTAGAGTTTAAGAGGTGAAAAAATCTGAAATCATGTTCCAGATCTCAAACAGACACTTGTGGGTTTGGCACGGCCAAAGATCCTATATCAAGAAGATGAACCACTACCATAGTCATAAAAAAAAAAAAAAAAAAAAAAAAAAAAAAAAAAAAAGTATGGCGCTGATGCCTGACCGGCCCTGAGTGTTAACAGCAGTTCAGGTTTTAGGTTTGTGTGTGACTGTTAAAACCAAACGAGAAGCAGATCAGTTCTTACTGTGTGGATCTACAGTGAAGGCACCTCTGTGTGAGCAGGAGCCTGCGGGCCCGGTCGCAGGCGGGACGGGGCCTGCAGGCCCGGTCGCAGGCGGGACGGGGCCAGCTGCAGGTGAAGAAGAACTTGAACACCAGGAGGTTTGGTGCAGTGACAGACGAGATGGGACATCAGAATCAGAAATACTTTATTGATCCCGGAGACAGAACTGGGTCACCTGAAGTTGCTCAGATTTTTGAGAAGAATTAAATTGTATGAATTAAGAAATATGAAAATATATGCCTTAGAAATTAAATGAAGAAAAAAAGGTGTGTATTATGTATAAATGTGCATTAATCCTACAAAATATTACAACAATAATTACAGAAGTAGGAAACAGTGCATGTGAGTGTGTAGGTGAGGCAGGTCGTGTGGTCAGGAGGCTTCAGCAGCAGAGCAGGTGGAGGGTTTTTCTTTTTTTTTTTTTGGTGAGTAGAATGAGCACAGACACAGCATTATGAATACATTCTAAAGAAGCAATAAAGTAAATACAATGAGTTATTATCCTGTTACAATGTGTTTTATGTTGTCTTGTTTTTTCTCTGTGTTGCAAAGTGCAGCTATAGAAACGGGGAATAGCACAATAAAAATAATCGCAAGAAAAGAAATAAGGACCTTAAAGAGTAAAAAGTGTAAAAGCTACATTTCCCGGCCGGGCGGTGGCGCTGCCCTCCAGAAAAGAAAAGGAAGCTGTGTTCGGTAGTTGGTTCCCGTGTCGCGGTCAGAGTGAGACCTCTTCCCTGTGTTTTTCTCCTCTCTGTGTCTTGACGTGGCGCCTCGGCGCCGCCATGTTGTTTTGCTGTGTTGTCAACCGCCGGTGAAGCAGCGCCGCGCCGCGCCAGGTGAGCCTGTCCGCCTCCCGCCTGTGTCCCGCTGTCTCACCTCAGTCTCACCTGAGTCTCACCTCAGTCTGTCCCGCTGCAGGTAAACCTCCGTCCCGTCTTTTCACTCGGACTTTGTCTCACAGCTGTCCGCTCTGATAGCGTTAGCCAGCGGTATGCTAGCCGCTGTTAGCCTGTTAGCCTGTTAGCCTGTTAGCCTGTTGGCTCTGAGGCAGTCAGAAGAATTCATGCAGAGAAATGACAACAGACACGTCTGTCTGTCTGTCTGTCTGTCTGTCTGTCTGTTAACCTGCAGTGTCTGTCTGTCTGCCTGTCTGTCTGTCTGTCTGCCTCGTTGCCTGTCTGTCTCTCTGTCTGTCTGTCTGTCTGTCTGTTAACCTGCGGTTTCTGTCTGTCTGTCTGTCTGTCTGTTAACCTGCAGTGTCTGTCTGCCTGTCTGTCTCTCTGTCTGTCTGTCTGTCTGTTAACCTGCAGTGTCTGTCTGTCTGTCTGTCTGTCTGTCTGTCTGTCTGTTAACCTGCAGTGTCTGTCTGCTTGTCTGTCTGTCTGTCTGTCTGCCTGTCTGTCTCTCTGTCTGTCTGTCTGTCTGTCTCTCTGTCTGTCTGTCTGCCTCTTTGCCTGTCTGTCTGTCTGTCTGTTAACCTGCAGTGTCTGTCTGTCTGTCTGTCTGTCTGTCGGGTTACTGTTGAAATTCAATTCCACTGTATTGATCCCTAAAAGGCAGACAGTGATGTGCATTACACACGGTGTGTGTGTGTGTGTGTGTGTGTGTGTGTGTGTGTGTGTGTGTGTGTGTGTGTGACAGACAGGAGTGTGTCGCTGGACCACAGCAGTTTGTTCATTCATTTGTTTTCCTCAGTCTGACACCGGTGTGTAGCTGCCTGTTGCCATGGCGACCTTCCCAGAGTACATCGCTCAGAACGAGGAGCGTGACGGCGTGCGCTTCAGCTGGAACGTGTGGCCGTCCAGCCGCCTGGAGGCCACCCGCATGGTGGTGCCGGTGGCGGCGCTGTTCACCCCCCTGAAGGAGCGCCCCGACCTGCCGCCCATCCAGTATGAGCCGGTCCTCTGCAGCCGCGCCACCTGCCGCGCCGTGCTCAACCCGCTGTGGTGCGCATCACCTGGGGCCGGGGGTCAAAGGTCACTGTCGGGAGGGGGCGGGTCAGTTAACAGTTCTGATGATATTGTCTGATTCTCTCTCTCAGCCAAGTCGACTACAGAGCCAAGCTGTGGGCCTGCAACTTCTGTTACCAGAGAAACCAGGTGACACACACACACACACACACACACTCCTTATAGAGTTAGAAATTACAGAGAATTAAAAAAAGAAACTGATAAGTGTAGTCGACTGACAGTTTGTGTTTCAGTACAGCGACAGAAGACTGAGTTTATTTAGAGCCCACTGTCAGTGTTTACGGTCTGAAAGGGCTTCAACAGGACAGCGGCCCGACCTCGTCCTCACAGCGGCAAGACACACTCCCAAAACACAGCTGGACGGGGAAAAGAAGGAAAGAGAGAGGAGAGCCATAAAGGAAATGCAAGAAAACACAGTAGCAGACAGTATGACAAGAGAAACAGCTGGAGGCAGCACACACACACACACACACACTCTAACACACACACAGAGATGGCGCTATAATGTCGCAGAGTGCCATTAGAGTGCCAGTAGAGTGCCAGTAGAGTGACAGTAGAGCGACACTAGAGTGACAGTAGAGCGCCAGCAGAGTGACAGTAGAGCGACACTAGAGTGACAGTAGAGCGCCAGCAGAGTGACAGTAGTGTGACAGTAGCGCGACAGTAGAATACCAGCAGAGTGACAGTAATGTGACAGTAGAGTGACAGTCGAGCGACAGTAGAATACCAGCAGAGTGACAGTAATGTGACAGTAGAGTGACAGTCGAGCGACAGTAGAATACCAGCAGAGTGACAGTAATGTGACAGTAAAGTGACAGTAGAGCGACAGTAGAATACCAGCAGAGTGACAGTAGAGTGACAGTAGAGCGACAGTAGAATACCAGCAGAGTGACAGTAGAGCGACAGTAGAGTGACAATAGAGTGACACTAGAGCAACACTAGAGCGACAGTAGAGTGACAATGGAGTGACAGCAGAGTGACAGTAGAGTGACAGTAGAGTGACAGTAGAGTTCCGTGACAGTAGAGTGACAATAGAGTGACAGCAGAGTGACAGTAGAGTTCCGTGACAGTAGAGTGACAGCAGAGCGACAGTAGAGCGTCAGTAGAGCGTCAGTAAAGTGACAGTAGAATACCAGCAGAGTGACAATAGAGTGACAATAGAGTGACAGTAGAGTGACAGTAGAGTGACAATAGAGTGACGGTAGAGCGACAGTAGAGTGACAGTAGAGTGACGGTAGAGCGACAGTAGAGTGACAATAGAGTGACAGCAAAGCGCCAGTAGAGTGATAGTAGAGCGACAGTAGAGTGACAGTAGAGCGACAGTTGTGTAACAGTAGAACGACAGTAGAATACCAGCAGAGCGACAGTAGAGCAACAGTAGAGCGACAGCAGAGCGACAGCAGAGCACCAGTAGAGCGACAGTAGAGCGACAGTAGAGCACCAGCAGAGCGACAGTAGAGTGACAGTAGAGCGACAGTAGAGCGACAGTAGAATACCAGCAGAGTGACAGTAATGTGATAGTAGAGTGACAGTAGAGCGACAGTAGAATACCAGCAGAGTGACAGTAGAGTGACAGTAGAGTGACAGTAGAGTGCCAGTAGAGTGACAGTAGAATACCAGCAGAGTGACAGTAGAGCGACAGTAGAGTGACACTAGAGCAACACTAGAGCGACAGTAGAGTGACAATGGAGTGACAGCAGAGTGACAGTAGAGTGACAGTAGAGTTTCGTGACAGTAGAGTGACAATAGAGTGACAGCAGAGGGACAGTAGAGTTCCGTGACAGTAGAGTGATAGTAGAGTGACAGCAGAGCGACAGTAGAGCGTCAGTAGAGCGACAGTAGAGTGACAGTAGAATACCAGCAGAGTGACAATAGAGTGACAGTAGAGTGACAATAGGGTGACAGTAGAGTGACAGTAGAGCGACAGTAGAGTGACAATAGAGTGACAGCAAAGCGCCAGTAGAGTGATAGTAGAGCGACAGTAGAGTGACAGTAGAGCGACAGTTGCGTAACAGTAGAACGACAGTAGAATACCAGCAGAGTGACAGCAGAGCGACAGTAGAGCAACAGTAGAGCGACAGCAGAGCACCAGTAGAGCGACAGTAGAGCACCAGCAGAGCGACAGTAGAGTGACAGCAGAGCGACAGTGGATTGACAGTAGAGCGACAGTAGAGTGACAGTAGAATACCAGCAGAGTGACAGCAGAGCGACAGCAGAGCGACAGTAGAGTGACAGTAGAGCGAAAGCAGAGCGACAGTAGAGTGACAGTAGAATACCAGCAGAGTGACAGTAGAGTGACAGCAGAGCGACAGTAGATTGACAGCAGAGCGACAGTAGATTGACAGTAGAGTGACAGTAGAGCGACAGTAGAGCGACAGTAGAGCACCAGCAGAGCGACAGTAGAGTGACAGTAGAGCGACAGTCGAGCGACAGTAGAATACCAGCAGAGTGACAGTAATGTGACAGTAGAGTGACAGTAGAGCGACAGTAGAATACCAGCAGAGTGACAGTAGAGTGACAGTAGAGTGACAGTAGAATACCAGCAGAGTGACAGTAGAGCGACAGTAGAGTGACAGTAGAGTGACACTAGAGCAACACTAGAGCGACAGTAGAGTGACAATGGAGTGACAGCAGAGTGACAGTAGAGTGACAGTAGAGTTCCGTGACAGTAGAGTGACAATAGAGTGACAGCAGAGTGACAGTAGAGTTCCGTGACAGTAGAGTGATAGTAGAGTGACAGCAGAGCAACAGTAGAGCGACAGCAGAGCGACAGCAGAGCACCAGTAGAGCGACAGTAGAGCGACAGTAGAGCACCAGCAGAGCGACAGTAGAGTGACAGTAGAGCGACAGTAGAGCGACAGTAGAATACCAGCAGAGTGACAGTAATGTGATAGTAGAGTGACAGTAGAGCGACAGTAGAATACCAGCAGAGTGACAGTAGAGTGACAGTAGAGTGACAGTAGAGTGCCAGTAGAGTGACAGTAGAATACCAGCAGAGTGACAGTAGAGCGACAGTAGAGTGACACTAGAGCAACACTAGAGCGACAGTAGAGTGACAATGGAGTGACAGCAGAGTGACAGTAGAGTGACAGTAGAGTTTCGTGACAGTAGAGTGACAATAGAGTGACAGCAGAGGGACAGTAGAGTTCCGTGACAGTAGAGTGATAGTAGAGTGACAGCAGAGCGACAGTAGAGCGTCAGTAGAGCGACAGTAGAGTGACAGTAGAATACCAGCAGAGTGACAATAGAGTGACAGTAGAGTGACAATAGGGTGACAGTAGAGTGACAGTAGAGCGACAGTAGAGTGACAATAGAGTGACAGCAAAGCGCCAGTAGAGTGATAGTAGAGCGACAGTAGAGTGACAGTAGAGCGACAGTTGCGTAACAGTAGAACGACAGTAGAATACCAGCAGAGTGACAGCAGAGCGACAGTAGAGCAACAGTAGAGCGACAGCAGAGCACCAGTAGAGCGACAGTAGAGCACCAGCAGAGCGACAGTAGAGTGACAGCAGAGCGACAGTGGATTGACAGTAGAGCGACAGTAGAGTGACAGTAGAATACCAGCAGAGTGACAGCAGAGCGACAGCAGAGCGACAGTAGAGTGACAGTAGAGCGAAAGCAGAGCGACAGTAGAGTGACAGTAGAATACCAGCAGAGTGACAGTAGAGTGACAGCAGAGCGACAGTAGATTGACAGCAGAGCGACAGTAGATTGACAGTAGAGTGACAGTAGAGCGACAGTAGAGCGACAGTAGAGCACCAGCAGAGCGACAGTAGAGTGACAGTAGAGCGACAGTCGAGCGACAGTAGAATACCAGCAGAGTGACAGTAATGTGACAGTAGAGTGACAGTAGAGCGACAGTAGAATACCAGCAGAGTGACAGTAGAGTGACAGTAGAGTGACAGTAGAATACCAGCAGAGTGACAGTAGAGCGACAGTAGAGTGACAGTAGAGTGACACTAGAGCAACACTAGAGCGACAGTAGAGTGACAATGGAGTGACAGCAGAGTGACAGTAGAGTGACAGTAGAGTTCCGTGACAGTAGAGTGACAATAGAGTGACAGCAGAGTGACAGTAGAGTTCCGTGACAGTAGAGTGATAGTAGAGTGACAGCAGAGCAACAGCAGAGCGACAGTAGAGCGACAGTAGAGCGACAGTAGAGTGACAGTAGAATACCAGCAGAGTGACAATAGAGTGACAATAGAGTGACAATAGAGTGACAGTAGAGCGACAGTAGAGTGACAATAGAGTGACAGCAAAGCGCCAGTAGAGTGATAGTAGAGCGACAGTAGAGTGACAGTAGAGCGACAGTTGCGTAACAGTAGAACGACAGTAAAATACCAGCAGAGTGACAGCAGAGCGACAGTAGAGCGACAGCAGAGCACCAGTAGAGCGACAGTAGAGCACCAGCAGAGCGACAGTAGAGTGACAGTAGAGCGACAGTAGAGTGACAGTAGAATACCAGCAGAGTGACAGTAGAGTGACAGTAGAGCGACAGCAGAGTGACAGCAGAGTGACAGTAGAGCGACAGTAGAGTGACAGTAGAATACCAGCAGAGTGACAGTAGAGTGACAGTAGAGCGACAGCAGAGTGACAGCAGAGCGACAGTAGAGCGACAGTAGAGTGACAGTTGAGCACCAGTAGAGCGACAGTAGAGTGACAGTAGAATACCAGCAGAGTGACAGCAGAGCGACAGTAGAGTGACAGTAGAGTGACAGTAGAGTGACAGTAGAGCGACAGCAGAGCGACAGTAGAGTGACAGTAGAATACCAGCAGAGTGACAGTAGAGTGACAGCAGAGCGGCAGTAGATTGACAGTAGAGTGACAGTAGAGCGACAGTAGAGCGAAAGTAGAGCGACAGTTGTGTGACAGTAGTGTGACAGCAGAGTGACAGTAGAGTGACAGTAGAGTGACAATAGAGTGACAGTAGTGTGACAGTAGAGTGACAGTAGAGTCACGGTCTGTGTTTCAGTTTCCTCCGACCTACGCTGGGATCTCGGAGGTGAATCAGCCGGCGGAGCTGCTGCCTCAGTTTTCCACCATCGAGTACGTCGTCCAGGTGAGACCCGATGGGGAGAGTCGTCCATTGATTGATTGATTGATCGATGCCCTGCATGAAATCAGTGATATCCTTTAATGTATTGGTTATTGATGGCAGCGGGGCCCCCAGATGCCCCTGGTGTTCCACATGTATTGATATTGATGTATTGGTTATTGATGGCAGCGGGGCCCCCAGATGCCCCTGGTGTTCCTGTATGTGGTGGACACCTGCATGGAGGACGAGGACCTGCAGGCTCTGAAGGAGTCTCTGCAGATGTCTCTGTCTCTGCTGCCGCCCACCGCGCTCGTGGGCCTCATCACCTTCGGCCGCATGGTGCAGGTGCACGAGCTGGGCTGCGAGGGAATCTCCAAGAGCTACGTGTTCCGAGGCACCAAGGACCTGAGCGCCAAGCAGCTGCAGGTACGCACGCCGCCGCCGCCGGAAACGACCGGAAACACTTTCACTCCTGATATTTTGGCATATAGTTGTGCTTGGCTAGCTAATATTGCTATCAAGGGAGAAACATCCCAGTTTATCCTAGTTGTCATGGCAACATCAGCTGTTGTTTCCACTCTACAATTTTGTCCGTGGGGAAGCCGAGCAGGGCTGCAGGTGTGAGTGTGAAGGTGTTTGCTGCTGCTGTGGGTTGATCTGACTGCAGCGTGCTGTCCTGTGTGTCGGTGTGCAGGAGATGCTCGGCCTGACCAAACCATCAGCCTCCCAGGGCAGAGGGCCTCAAGCTGCCCAGCCGCCTCTGTCCAACAGGTGCACACACACACACACACACACACACACACACACTCTAATAATGTGTGTAGATTTTGGAAACACACTGCAGTAGATTGAGGTGAGCAGCTTGGGGGTGTGTCTGTGTCCTCAGGTTCCTGCAGCCGGTGCAGAAGATCGACATGAACCTGACCGACCTGCTGGGCGAGCTGCAGCGGGACCCCTGGCCCGTCACCCAGGGCAAGAGGCCGCTGCGCTCCCTCGGAGTCGCCATGTCCATCGCCGTGGGACTGCTGGAGGTAGGGCTGTAGCGATACACTAATCTCACGATACAATACAATACACGGTATTCAGCTCACGATATGATATATATCACGATATTCGGCCAACGATACGATCAGACACACTTTTAAAGGGACAGAGTGATTTTGGTGACATCTTGTGAGTGTTCCTTTGACTTGGATTGAATTAATTGAACTGAAAACTGAAAGCATCAGTCAGTCACACAATACATGGCTCTGACTGGACAGAGAGTCTACAGTTTGCAAATGCTGGACAAAATGAAACAAAGATGTGATGAGAAAATTAGTTTGGCTTGACTCCAATAATATTATTATTATTTTAACAATGTAAATTACTTATCAAACAGATCTAACAATTCAGCTACCAATGAATGAGCAGTGGTATGCAGGGCTTAAAGTACTCCGGCATGGTGCCGGATTTCCGGCTTGACGGGCATTTTTTTTTTTTGTGGCAAAAATTTGGCTTAAGTTAGCATTTAACGAATGATCTTCTGATTTTCAGCGAAGCGCATGGGTAGATCCACCAATAGTATAGTGTTATCAAACTCAGTTGGCCAATAACAGCTGAGTGGGGAGGGTCTAAGAACAGCATGCCTTGTGCGTTTTGTGCAACAGGTGGATGCGGCAGTCTACCGTCCGGTAGAATAGATCCGGTGGAGCTAAGCAGCGTTGAAGTAGAGTAGAGAAGGGCAGAGAGATGGAAGCAAAATACATTCAGTGTTTCCCCTATCATTCTATTGGCGGGGCGCAGCGCCCGCCCCCCGACACGCTAAATTAATTTTCAAAGTAAAAAATAAATAAAATCACAACAGAAATAATTTAACGTCACGTTTCTGTACCCGCACTCATCCATATGCAGACAGAGAGAGGAGATCAGATGAGGATCACACCTGTACCCACGTAAGTGAAATAAAGAATTAGTATTGCGTCGGCTCCAGCCTCCTGAAAACAGGCGGAAATATCGGCGTTTTTTTTAAACGCACGGCGCGACAGCCTGAGTCGATCACCAGTGGTGAAGATGAGTGCGTTTGCACTCCTCCGGTCCCGGTCCAAGTCAAATGGACGCCCACACGGGCGTTTAAAGCACTACTGCCGCTGTTACTCACGACCGGAGCCTATTCTATTAATATAGGTTGATATAATACAGATGGGTCAATGAGTACAAATCTGAAGAATATTGAGCAACTTACAAGGATGCAAACAGCGCAGTTAAGGGTCAACTTAACTAGGGCCCTATAATTTCCGCGAACACGGAATCGCGGAATTAGCCGAATAAAACGGAATCTATTTTTAACGCGGAATTTGACATAATTTGAATGAAATGCTGTTTTGTGTGGGATATGAACATATATCTGGAGAAAATTACACGGAGAGAATCTGGGTGGCACAACCCGTCCAGTCGTTTCACCTGCAGCTGCACCACCAAGAAAAAACATCACAACACCTGCACGCACCGTACGAGTCCAAAAGGCAGAGAAACTCTCCAGCTACAGCAGCGCACTGACATAGATTGTGTATCAAAGTGAAGAGTCGCCACTCTATTTGCCACTCCTCTGTATTTTCCCTGGCTAACAGCAGCACACTGACAGCTTAGCTTGTCTATTCAAAGAAGAGGTATCACTTCGGCTTATTTTTCAAACCATGTTATCACAGGCATACTCCTGCTCATTCACTAAATTGTTAGGTCTGTTTGATAAGTAATTTACATGTTTAAAACAAATAATAATTTAACATATTGTTAAATTATTGGAGTCAAGCCTACTGGTAAACCTCTTCTCCTTCAAGATAGTTATCATATCTCCTTATTGCTACAAAAGACCCTTTTTTTGGGGGGGGGGGGGGGGGGGCACAGGTTTCAGGCTCAGGAAAATTTTTCACTTTAAGCCCTGGGTATGCATGTGATAACATAGATTGAAAAATAAGCTGAAGTGATACCTCTTCTCTGAATAGACAAGCTAAGCCAGTGTGCTGCTGTTAGCCAGGGAAAATAGAGCGGAGTGGCAACTCTTCACTTTGTTTCACAATCTATGTCAGTGCTGCTGTAGCGCCTCTCTCCTGAATCTCTGAGCTCTGACTGTAAACAGAGAGAGGAAGACGTCTGCGTCTGTGTAAAGAGAGGATCTAGACGGGGAACTTGCTAGAGATGCTCCACATGGACACTAGCGGCTGGCTGACCTGATCGCTCTCCTGCAGCGCGAACGGGGGAAATGGGCGGCGAGCAGAGCGCCAGACAGAACACGGCAGATTTGAATGGGGCTTAATGCATCGATACTCACGGCTGAAGAATCGATACTTTCTGGGGAAACAAAATATCGATATATATCACAGAATCGATAAAATTGCTCAGCCTTAACTGGAGGTGGGAGGGGCTGCAGGGCAACAGGCAGGACGTAGGAGCTAGGAGACAGGATGTAGGAGCTAGGAGACAGGATGTAGGAGCTAGGAGACAGGACGTAGGAGCTAGGAGACAGGTTTTAGGAGCTAGGAGACAGGATGTAGGAGCTAGGAGACAGGACATAGGAGCTAGGAGAGCTAGGAGAGAGGACGTAGGAGCTAGGAGACAGGACGTAGGAGCTAGGAGACAGGATGTAGGAGCTAGGAGACAGGACGTAGGAGCTAGGAGACAGGACGTAGGGGGCATTTCACAGCAGTGCGGTCAACTGATTGAAGTGATGTGTTTTACCCACAGTGCACCTTCCCCAACACGGGCGCTCGCATCATGACGTTCGTGGGCGGGCCGGCCACGCAGGGGCCCGGCATGGTGGTGGGCGACGAGCTGAAGACGCCCATCAGGTCGTGGCACGACATCGAGAAGGACAACGCCAAGTTCATGAAGAAGGCCACCAAGGTGAGCCGAGCCCGGAGCCAGGAGCCGAGTCGCTGCATGACAGGGACCTCACCACTGAAACGTGTGTGTGTGTGTGTGTGTGTGTGTGTGTGTGTGTGTGTGTGTGTGTGTGTGTTGCAGCATTACGAGGCTCTGGCAGGCAGAGCGTCCTCTAACGGCCACATCATCGACATCTACGCCTGCGCTCTGGACC
>NC_044001.1:257500-260000 GCF_902150065.1 Myripristis murdjan | reverse complement strand
GCAGATGAGTGTTTTTTGTTTGTTTGTTTGTTTTTTCCCACGCTGCACGGCCCGCTCTGGAATGTCTTGTGGACCGGCACCGGGCCGTGGACCGGTGGTTCACAAATTTTATGAAGAAGAAATCACCCTGAAAGCTGTTTATAACATCTTTATTCTTTATTGGACCTGTTACAAGCCAGGTTGGGTGGAAAAGGGCAAAATTACCCGGATTTTTTTTTTTTTTTTGCCTGCAAAATTGCAAGTTGTTTTTATTTTTTTCTGCAATCTGGAAAAGTTTTCTGCAAATTGCAGGTTGCAGGTGGGCGTTTCCAGCCCCTTCCACGTTTAGCTTTCCAGCCAGGGACCAGCTGTGGGGTCTCACAGGCTCTCACCTGAGAAACAGTTCAGCTGTTGACAGCTGGATATTATACACACATTATTTATAATTTCTGCTTTATTTGATGCTGACAGGAGAGAGAGACAGGAAGGGCAAGAGAGAGGGAGACAGGAAGGGCCGGGGAGAGAGAGACAGGAAGGGCCGGGGAGAGAGAGACAGGAAGGGCAGGAGAGAGAGACAGGAAGCTGTGATCAGGACTCAGCCTGATCCACTCGTGTCCTGTGAGCCGGCATGGCGCCCCCTACAGTCAGATCATTAGATCCACTCGGGGAAGTTCAGTGTTTCTAGTCCTGATCCAGCTGGCAGGCAGCAGGGGGGGAGGAGGGGGAGGAGGAGGAGGAGGAGGAGGATGCTGGTGTGCTGTCAGGTGTCTCTGCCTCACATCTGATTGGCTCCTCCGGCCTCTTCCTCAGTGATGAAGAGGAGGAAGATGGTGATCGTTGTGTCTGTTGTATTGATGATGAGGAGGAGGAGGAAGATGAAGATGTCTGTGCTGATTTTGCTGACTGAGGCGTTTGTGCCACTGTTGCCATGGAGCTGCTGTCATTGGCTGTGTCCAGCTGGAGGGCGGGGCTTGGGGGGCGGGGCTTCCTGCAACACTGACACACCTGAAGAAACCTGAGGACGCTCTTCCTCACTGCCGCCCGGTACCTGCTGCAGAGAGAGACAGGCAGACAGACAGACAGACAGGCAGACAGACAGAGAGAGAGAGAGAATCCTTTTTTTCAGGTCAGACTTCACACAGGTTTGGGATCAGATCGAGGTGTTTCACAGACAGTGGAGGTGTGTGTGTGTGTGTGTGTGTGTGTGTGTGTGTGTGTGTGCGTGCGTCCTCACCTGTGCGTCATGCAGGTGACCCAGGGGTTGAGGGCGGAGTTTGTGAACAGCAGCCAGGTGCAGAGGGCAGAGGTCGCCACCGCTGCCTGCTGACCGCTGAACGTCTCGTACAAACACACCGAGGTGTAGGGCAGCCAGCACAGCAACACACACACTGTCAGCACGCACACACACACACACACACACACACACACACACACACACACTGTCATCTGTGTGCTAACACGATGATATTAAGAACAAACTTTAATTATACTGAGCTTTTAAAACATGAAGGTGCAGTAAAACCAAGATAAGACAAACAGGGCAGGAATCAACAGCGATGATAACTCTAATTACAGTGATAAGACAGACAGGTATTAAAAAGTGAAGCAAAACAAAGCCGACAGGTGAGTGTGTGCCAGGTGACACTGAGGCCAAATTCATCATCGTTCACCAAAACTCATGAAATAACCAAAACATTTTCCTGAGCTGAAATAAAAATGGAGCCAGGCTTTACTAAAAAAAAGATAACGAGCTGAAAGTGTGATGGGTCTTAAAATAAACTCAAATATAAAGAAAATGTTTTTGGTTTAGTCTTTGTCCGTTTATTTTATCTGATTTTTTATACTGACGTGATGTTTCGCGGCGTTTTTGTTTCATAAATCTTCCTCTGACCAAAACCCCCACGCCAACTCAAACTGTGCGTTTTCAAAAAAAGAAATAAATACCGATATTTTCGCTTTGCCATCATGTTCCCAGTTTACCACTGCCGTTGCCATGGTTACAGCGGCGAGATGCTGACCAGCAGTGAGGAGGAGACACTGTGACCCCACCCCATCCCACGCCCCGCCCCGCCCCCCCGCCCCACGCCCCCCCGCCCCATCCTGACTTTTTTTTTTAATGTCGACTGTCATGCCAATCAACAACATGACTTTTATTATTGTACATTGAAAAATTCTGATTATTGACCAAATTATTGAAAAAGTCCTGGGACTGATGACGGCTCAGAGCCAAATACAAACAAACCCAACAGGGCAAAAACACCTGACCCCGCCCTGCCCCGCTCACCTGACCCCGCCCTGCCCCGCTCACCTGACCCCCGCCCTGCCCCGCTCACCTGACCCCCGTCCTGCCCCGCTCACCTGACCCCGCCCTGCCCCGCTCACCTGACCCCCGTCCTGCCCCGCTCACCTGACCCCCGCCCTGCCCCGCTCACCTGACCCCCGCCCTGCCCCGCTCACCTGACCCCCGTCCAGGTAGGAATAATGATTAATGACTAACAACATGAACAATAGTAATAATGAC
>NC_044001.1:210000-247500 GCF_902150065.1 Myripristis murdjan | reverse complement strand
AACAACCCGCCTACCCGCTGTTACTATGGTAACCAGTAAGTCAACCAACCACAGCTCAGCCCTGACCAGCCAGTAACCAGTAGTCTCGCAGTGCGGCGTCCAATCAGAGCAGCAGTGAAGGATCTCCATCCCGTTCCTGCTGATGTCCTGTCGTCTTCCTCGCCATTCAGATCTTTTTCCTGTCAGACTTTATTGTAGCCGTGAGAATCTGAATTCACTTTGGACTAGTTAGGAAAACCAAACTGCAAGCAAACAAAAAGGAAACCTCACCAGAAACACAAAGGAGATCTACGACAGCGTGTTAATGCCGCCATAGGAAAAAAAGAAGTAGCACTGCGGGGACGGGGGGTATTCTGAGAAAAAACTGAAAAAATTCAGAAATTATAAAATCACAAATTTATGAAACCCAGCTGTTCTCCTCCTGTGGGATCCAGTCTGAAGGAAATCCTGCTGGTCTGAGTCCAGAACCCCAACCTCCTCCTCAGCATCTGGACTCTGAAGAGACGTTGCTGTGACTTGGGCCGATTCAGAAGAAAACAATCTGCTGATTCTGGGTCAGATCAGCAGGATCTCCTTGTTCCTGTAGAATCTGCTGAGGGGATCAGCTGCAGGCCTGAGACACGGCCAGCAGGGGGCAGCGGACAGAGAGGAAAGAAACACTAGTTTTGAGTCTTTTTTTTTTCTCAGAAAGTTGTGACTATAATCTCACAATTTATGTTTTTCATCTCAGAAATCTGAGTTTTTTTCTCTGAATATTCCCAGCTCCATATTTTTCCCCTCAGCAGTGGTGCTCATACACCATCCAGCTGTTTAAACAGCGTTCCTGTGTTGTAGAGGAACTGATCCGGTTTGATCCGGTCTGGCCTCACCTGTCTGTCCACCTGCAGCTGATCTGATCTGAGTTGCTGCTGATCAGTGGGTTCTGGTTGTTTGAACACACTTTCTTCTCTGCTCTGGGAACTAAAGTCTTGAAGCAGCTTCAATACAGGATTCATTCGCCTTAAATCTCCACCCAGCCAATCACAGCCTGCGGCTTCACTTCCTGTCTGTGTCCTGCATGTTCACACTACAGCACACCTGCATCTCAACAGGTAACTCAGTCTCAGTTCATCTGCAGGTGAGACAAACCAAAGCCGCCATCAGGACGTGAAAACACTACGTCTCCCTTTAGGAAAAACATGCAAACTGACATGGACTCTGTCCTCATTTGTTCCCTGAAGCGTGTGAAGTTCCTCCAGAGCAGAGAAGCTGCTGTGTGGTTCTCCTGCGGGCCTTCCTGTCTGTTTGGGGTTTTTCTGATGTTTCTAATAAAAGTGTGTGGAACTTCCTGCTGTGCCGCTCTCTGACTTCATCACATCAAACCACAAACATCTGCTTCGTTTTTCTCTTTTACTTCAGACAACAAGTTAAATGTTAAGCTGTAGTCTTTATTCTTCATTCAGGTCCCAATCCGCTTCCACAAGAGGGCGCTGGTCTTGCAAAAATTGGTTTAAAAACTAATGGTTGGTTTAAAAAATGCTCTAAAATATTACTAGTGGATTAGCAAAAACAAAAGATTTTTAAAAAGATATGTATAATTAGTAAAAGGTCAGATCAGTGATGCTGGACTGATGTCAGATTTCTTTTGCTGCGTTCAGGTGCCTCACAGCCATTTTCATTAAATTAAATTCAACAGATATTTTTTTTATTGTCAACCACCTAAAGACCCTCAAGGACTCCCAGGGGCCCCTGGAGGCCTGTGGACCCCCTGAACGTCTCAATTTAGATGTTTGGATTATTTCCCAGATGGTTTTAATGTCAGGCATGACAGGTGCTCTGTGTTTCCAGCAGGGGGCAGCAGGGGTGTGTGTGTCCAGCAGGTTGCACTGATCAGTACAGTACGCTTCCTCACTGTCCTGTCCCGCTCTGTCCTGTCCTGTCCTGTCCCGCTCTGTCCTGTCCCGCTCTGTCCTGTCCTGTCCTGTCCCGCTCTGTCCTGTCCTGTCCCGCTCTGTCCCGCTCTGTCCTGTCCCGCTCTGTCCCGCTCTGTCCTGTCCTGTCCTGTCCCGCTCTGTCCTGTCCTGTCCTGTCCCGCTCTGTCCTGTCCCGCTCTGTCCTGTCCTGTCTTGTCCCGCTCTGTCCTGTCCTGTCCTGTCCTGTCCCGCTCTGTCCTGTCCTGTCCTGTCCCGCTCTGTCCTGTCCTGTCCTGTCCTGTCCCGCTCTGTCCTGTCCTGTCCTGTCCTGTCCTGTCCCGCTCTGTCCTGTCCCGCTCTGTCCTGTCCTGTCCTGTCCCGCTCTGTCCCGCTCTGTCCTGTCCTGTCCTGTCCCGCTCTGTCCCGCTCTGTCCTGTCCTGTCCTGTCCTGTCCCGCTCTGTCCTGTCCCGCTCTGTCCCGCTCTGTCCTGTCCTGTCCTGTCCCGCTCTGTCCTGTCCTGTCCCGCTCTGTCCCGCTCTGTCCTGTCCCGTCCTGTCCCGCTCTGTCCTGTCCTGTCCTGTCCTGCTCTGTCCTGTCCTGTCCTGTCCCGCTCTGTCCTGTCCTGTCCTGTCCTGTCCTGTCCTGTCCCGCTCTGTCCTGTCCCGCTCTGTCCCGCTCTGTCCTGTCCTGTCCTGTCCTGTCCTGTCCCGCTCTGTCCCGCTCTGTCCTGTCCTGTCCCGCTCTGTCCTGTCCTGTCCTGTCCTGTCCTGTACTGTCCTGTCCTGTCCCGCTCTGTCCCGCTCTGTCCTGTCCTGTCCCGCTCTGTCCTGTCCTGTCCTGTCCTGTCCTGTCCCGCTCTGTCCCGCTCTGTCCTGTCCTGTCCCGCTCTGTCCTGTCCTGTCCTGTCCTGTCCTGTCCTGTCCTGTCCCGCTCTGTCCCGCTCTGTCCTGTCCTGTCCTGTCCTGTCCCGCTCTGTCCTGTCCTGTCCCGCTCTGTCCTGTCCTGTCCTGTCCTGTCCTGTCCCGCTCTGTCCTGTCCTGTCCTGTCCTGTCCCGCTCTGTCCTGTCCTGTCCTGTCCTGTCCTGTCCTGTCCTGTCCTGTCCCGCCCCGCTCTGTCCTGTCCTGTCCTGTCCTGTCCTGTCCCGCTCTGTCCCGCTCTGTCCTGTCCTGTCCCGCTCTGTCCCGCTCTGTCCTGTCCTGTCCTGTCCTGTCCTGTCCTGTCCGTCATCAGATTGTACCTGCTGATGTTTAATGATCATCCTCCTCCTCCTTGCTGGGTGTTGCCATGGCGACCTCCCTCCTACATCACCTAAACAAACAGAGGAGCACAGAAACGTGCCTCCAGCCTTCTCTCTCCTCCTCACTGTCGCCATGGCAACAATGCACTCAGATCAGCTTCCTGTGAGGTGCAACTAAAGCAACACACACACACAGAGGGCAGGGTTAGCTCTTCTTGCTCATGGGCACAGTGGCACCTCCTCTGTGTGTGTGTGTGTGTGTGTGTGTGTGTCACATGACTGGCCCTTGACACTTGAATTCCTCAGTCCTGCCCTGTGTTCCAAATCACATACTTCCACTTTTTCCTTTTAGTATGTACTGCAGCTGCCCTTACAAAGTATGCAGTGTAGTATGCAGTATGCATGTGTATGCATACTATTAGGACACACTCCATGCGTCCTCCCTGAGCTCCGCCCCTCTCGCTCACTTCCTCCTCCGTCTGTAGCTCCACATTTGAATGTTGTTGTCAAAATGGCGGTGTTGTTTCATACTGCGCTGTCCTCTGTCTGATCTCTGATCTGCTGTCTTCCTGTCACTGCTGCTGTACCTGAGCCAGGTGAGGGCCGTGTGTGTGTGTGTGTTGTCTTCCTGTGGGCGTGGCCTGTACACTCAGCTCAGTCAGTGCCACGTAACGTCTGCTGCACAAAGGATTGTGGGTCAGAATGGCCAGAGCAGCATGCTGACATGCAGACTGTGAAATCTGAGCGATGTAGTAGAACATCCTGGTACTCTTGGCATACTGCATCTGACACACTATGTACTGGGACATACTCAATCTTTTTTTCCCTACTAAATAGTGTGGTAGTATGGGGACTGGAACACAGGGGCGGTCTGAGGATAGCCTCAGTTCACCTTCTGGTTATGACCCAAGTGTTTCAGTCAGTCCAGAACCTCAGAACATCAGCAGAACCTCTGCAGGGGGCGTGGGGGCTGTGACGTTGTGGGCGGGGCTCCAAACACTTGAAGCAGCTCATTGAATTTTCATTGGCTGATGAAGTCTGTTCACCTGCAGCTCTGACATCTGACCTTTGACCTGCGACACGCTTAGTCACATCAGTGTGGCTGTCATCATCATCACCGTTTACCAGGCGCCCTGCAATATGAATACTCACACTCATTATCTGAAGCACATAATACATGGAACTGTAATGTTATGTGTCTTGTTCTGATGAATTTCACTGAATGAACATAAACACACTGACAGCTGCACTGTAACACTGTAACACTGTGGAACTGTGACACTGTGGAACTGTGACACTGTGACAATGCAACACTGTGGAACTGTGACACTGTGGAACTGTAACACTGTGACACTGGAACTGTAACACTGTAACACCGTGGAACTGTAACACTGTGGAACTGTAACACTGTGACACTGGAACTGTAACACTGTAACACCGTGGAACTGTAACACTGTGGAACTGTAACACTGTAACACTGTGGAACTGTAACACTGTGACACTGTGGAACTGTGACACTGTGACACTGTGACACTGTGGAACTGTGACACTGTGACACTGTGGAACTGTGACACTGTGGAACTGTGACACTGTGGAGCTGTGACACTGTGACACTGTGGAACTGTGACACTGTGGAGCTGTGACACTGTGACACTGTGGAACTGTGACACTGTGGAGCTGTGACACTGTAACACTGTGGAACTGTAACACTGTGACACTGTGGAACTGTGACACTGTGACACTGTGACACTGTGGAACTGTGACACTGTGACACTGTGGAACTGTGACACTGTGGAGCTGTGACACTGTGACACTGTGGAACTGTGACACTGTGGAGCTGTGACACTGTGACACTGGAGCTGTGACGCCTGGAGCTGTGACGTCTGCAACAGAGTCGTATTTTTGTCCTTTCAGATTCGTCCTCCTGTTGGGACAGGTGACGCATGTTTTGGCTCCTTTTACGTGCAAAAATTGATGCAGCCGTTCTCCATGTTGCCATACCATAATATTATCCTGTTCACAGGAGAGGCTTGGACTGTGAATAGAAACAAGCTTAGACACATTCTACTCATTTTACTGCGTCAGTGCTGCGTCGTGGTGTAACAGACGCACCGACTCGACCAATCAGAGCTGCCGGGCTGACGGCTCCACTTCCCCAGTTTGCTATGCTGGCCACCGGGAGGCGCTACAGGGCTCACCTTCATGGACCGAACTGGCCTGGCCTGACGTCGCCCAGCCCTCAGCCTGCTGCACTTTCACCTGCAGTTTGTCACACACACACACACACACACACACATACACACACACACACACTGCTTTCACACATATACACACACACACACACTGCTTTCACACACACTGAAGCCCCACTATGTAAAACCCCTGCTCCTCCCTCTGCCTCTCTCTCTCTCTCTCTCGCTCTCTCTCTCTCTCTCTCTCTCTCTCTCTCTCTCTCTCTCTCTCTCTCTCTCTCTCTCTCTCTCGGAGTGGAGGCCTGGTGTTTGACATGCTGATGTCACTGGAGGTTCCCGGTCAGGACGTCCCAGATGGAACTCCTGTACACTGAGAGGCTCTGCTGTCTGATACTGGATATTGTTACTGTTTATTTTTATGTGCACAAGGTTCTTTGTTTATTTTTTTCACTTATAAAACCAAATATTTTTACAGCTCTTGAATTATTTACCGCATTCAAAAATCACAACCGATTTGAGGAGACAACAAGGTCCATATTTACTGAATGCTTTTTGTCCCAAAGTGGCCCAGCAATGTGAGGCTGAAACTAGAACCTGGGAAAACCTGGAATCCCAGGTTTCTGGAACAATCCTGTCTGACTACAAACCTGAGACATTGGTAACGTCTCAAGTTTTTACAGTGAAAATACACACCAAGGCATTTTTTCTGTGCGGCAGTCAAAGTTTGCATGAGCATCACACACACAGCTCGGAACAGTAATGTTAGCATGCTTAGCTTAGCTAAGCTGAACCAGAGCCAGCATGTCTCTGGTTCAGTGGGTCTCCAGGACCACCAGAACCTCCTGAGGCGCTCCTAACCCTTTCCACAGCCCGGTGTCCCAGAACACTGTTATATACACTGTGTTATTTACACTGTGTTATAGCACAGTGTGTTATATACAGTATGTTATAATACAGTATGTTATACCTCAGTGTGTTATAACACACTGTGTAATAGTGCAGTGTTCTAGCTTTGGGCGACTAATCAATAATCATGCTAATTAATCAATAATTATGACTAAACGGTAACTTTTCCAGCTTGGCATATGGCAGAAATGGATTCAGCACTAAAAAATCATACAGAAACAACAGATAAAGTGCTTTTCCTCAAAAATGCCTACCATGTTGTTTTCTAAGGGGCTTTTTCAATTTTCGGTCCTGACTACATTGGAGGAAATGAGTTTTTGGCCCGATTTGTTCTCATATTGGGACGTGTGTCCCGTCGCCCTGAGGGGTTTTGTCCAGGCACACCTCGTCTGCCTTTCGGGTCAGCCTGCTCACATACAGATCAGATCAGCCTGCTGCCTCCCACTCATCTGCCCACTAGTTCTCACAAGTTCACAGTTTGTTTCTGGGTAAAGTGTGTGAAATACAGTGTGTTATAGTACAGTGTGTTAAAGAACAGTGTGTTATAGAACAGTGTGTGATATACAGTGTGTTATAGTACAGTGTGTTAAAGAACAGTGTGTTATAGAACAGTGTGTTACAGTACAGTGTGTTATGATACAGTGTGTTAAAGTACAGTGTGTGAAATACAGTGTGTTATAGTACAGTGTGTTATATACAGTGTGTCATAATACAGTGTGTCATAATACAGTGTGTTATATACAGTGTGTTATAGGACAGTGTGTTATATACAGTGTGTCATAATACAGTGTGTGAAATACAGTGTGTTATAATACAGTGTGTTATAGTACAGTGTGTGATATACAGTGTGTTATAGTACAGTGTGTTATATACAGTGTGTCATAATACAGTGTGTTATAGTACAGTGTGTGATATACAGTGTGTCATAATACAGTGTGTCATAATACAGCCTTGAGTTAAAAGGTTACTATGTAACAGTGAATTAAAAGGTTACTATATATATAGTAACCTTTTAATTCACTGTTTAAATATCTGTTCTGGCATTTATTCCTTATATTCCTTATTAGCGCATATCAAATCAGATAATGTGTGATATGCATGTGTAAACAGAATAATTCAAAGAACTTGTAATTGACTTTTTTTTCTTGTCTTTGTGTGTGTAATCAACCTGTGAATTTTTATAGTGATATCTGAAAATAAATGTTGAACCCCTTTCCCCTGTGTGTTAAAAACAGTGTTTTTGGTAATATGTGGTCATAAATAGGTGATTTTCAAAACTTTCCACCAACGGGATTTCTTGGGACTTTTTTTTCCCTCACTCAGGACAAACTGAGGATACAAAATCAGTTGAGTTTGCTTCTCTTGCAATTTGTCCTAGGTTGACCCCAAGTTTGGCCTAAAATTACTGGACTATATATACAGTGTGTATACTACAGTGTGTTATAATACAGTGTATTGTAGTACAGTGTGTCATATCACAGTGTGTTATGATACATTGTGTTATATACAGAGTATTTTAGTAGAGTGTATATTACAATGTGTTACACAGTGTGTCATAATACAGTGTGTTATAGTGTTATGATAAAGTGTGTTATATACAGTAAGTTACAGTACAGTGTGTTCTAGTACAGTGTTTACACACACACACACATTCATACACGCATACATACATACACACATAAATACACACACACACATATATGTATATATGTATGTATGTATGTATGTATACTGTATATATATGTATATGTGTGTGTGTGTGTGTATACACACACACACACACACATGTATGTGGACATGCATGTTGTATGTGGACAAGAGCATAAACACAACTCGGATGTTTCTCTAAACTGATGATGATCAACACCTCCACTCACACTCACACACACACACACACACACACACACACACACACACTCACACTCACACACACACACACACACACAGGAAAAGGAGGCGAGAGCAGGGGAACAAAGTGTCAGAGCATCATGTGACACATGAGCAGAGCGAGCTGTGTGTTGTGTGTGTTGTGTTTTTAGCGTGGAGCCGTGCAGCCTCAGTGAGGCTCCGTCACTCTGAGGGAAACGCTGACTGGTCACACCTGACTGAGCTCGTTAAGCTCGTTAGTGGAGCTTCCCTTTGAAGTAGCTGTGATTTCCTCCTCTGACCCCTCCCCTTCCTGTTAGGCACAACTCCTCTTCCTGTGCCCCACCACTCCCCAACACACACACACACACACACACACACACAGTGGAGGATATGTCCAGAATCAGTTTACTGAGCTGAATGACGACACTGTTCCCATAGCAATAGTCCATTATCTGAAGCCCCGCCCACTGTGACCTGCTACTTCCCTCTATTCTTGAGCCACTTCCTCCAGGAAGCAGGAAGCATCTGGGTCACCGTGACAACAATGAACGAGCAACCCCATACATTAGTGTGTGTGTGTGTGTGTGTGTGTGTGGTGGTGGTGGGGTGGGTTGGGGGGGGTTGACAATGGGCTCATAACAGCTGAGGCTTAACTATTGTTGTTGATGGGAAAATCCAAGCCTATTAAGTATGCCTGTGTGTGTGTGTGTGTGTGTGTGTGTGTGTGTGTGTGTGTGTGTGTGTGTGTGTGTGTGTGTGTGTGTGTGTGTGAAAGCAGATCTGACAGCTAATTTGAATCAGTAAAAATACAGTTCTAGTTTCCTCCTGTATTGAAAGAAATCAGTGAATTTGCTGGAAAAAGGTGAAGAATGAAAAACATTAAAGAGCAAAAAATAAATCAACAAGTCAATACAACAACAAACAGAGGAGAGGAGAATAGAATAGAGTAGAGTAGAGTAGAGTAGAGTAGAGTAGAGTGAGTAGAGTAGAGTAGAGTAGAGTTGAGTAGAGTAGAGTAGAGTAGAGTTGAGTAGAGTAGAGTGAGTAGAGTGAGTAGAATAGAGTAGAGTAGAGTAGAGTAGAGTAGAGTGAGTAGAGTAGAGTAGAGTAGAGTAGAGTAGAGTAGAAGAGGTGGTTCCTCCGGGCTTCAGACTGAAACACAGATTTCCCAGAGTTCCGTGTGGCAGGTGGTGGCAGAGGTTAACAAGTGAAACTTTGTCATGGAAACATACAGGAAGTCAGTCAGGTAACCATGGTAACGCTGCCAACCGATGCAAACAACTGTCCACATACACACCGATAAAACAGGAAGTACAATGTTGATATAATACTGTCACTGTCATAACAGTAACAATAAAATCTGATAAATAAACCCAATCCTGCCTTTAAAAAGCACAGCAGGCTTCAGCCTTAAAGGAATATTCCCACATTTTCTCTGCACGTCACAAACAGCTGCTGATCAGATTATTCATCAATTATTGGTGTCAGATTCATACAGATGTCTCTTTCTGTGTGTGTGTGTGTGTGTGTGTGTGTGTGTGTGTGTGTGTGTGTGTGTGTGAGTGACTCTGCTTGTCCAGATAAGCACCAGCTTTGTTCCAATCACAGCACTGCTTATCTGTAAAGAGATGCTTTGTCCAATCAGGCCACAGACAGGAAATGAAACAGGAAGTGTAGCCTGATGGGATGTTACATCAGAGTACACACACACACACACACACACACACACACACACACACACACACAAACACACACACACAGACACACAGAAGTGACAAAGCACTCCCTCCTCCTCCTCCTCCAGGGAAAATAGTCCCCGGGGAAACGTTTTCCTTTCCACAGCCAATCATCAGCTGTGTGGTTTCTGAGTGTTGAGCAGAACATTCTGACTCACAGTCTGACTCCATGTTGTGAAATCTTTACTGACAAACGGTTTGTTGATGTGGAAAAACCTCCAGGATCAGCGGGACGGAGTTTGAATTCAAACTTTGAAGATGAGCAGAATCCAACGTGCTCCCCTCCTGCTGCACAGACCCCAGATCAGTCTGCGTGTTCAGGCTTTTGTTTTTCTGGGAGCAGCAGTGTGTCTCTCAGGCTGACTGGGGATCAGCTTTCTGCCCGCTCCCTTAAAGAGCGTCTGGAGACCCACTTATTCTCCCTGAGTGAGATGTTTCCTGGTGAGAGGATCAGTGATGTATTAGTGCTGCATCAGTCATTATTAACTCCTCGTTTATTAATTAAAAACAAAGAGTTAATTAAGACCCGCTGACTGAGGAACGGCTCGTACTGTGTCCTTATCAGACCGGAACAAAAACCTTCCATGTTCTGATTAATAAAGACTGTTTGTTGTTTTACATAATTAATATCTAACCCTCTGTGGTGAGTTAGACATGAGTAAAGACGATTAATGAAGTTTTAGCACAACAACACAACTGTTTCCTTCAAGCCCCAAACTGAGCAGCTGACAGAAAGGCTTTAATTCAGATGTAACTACTCACGTATTAACCATTAGTCAGCATTAATCATGTTCTTACTGACTGACTACTCCTGGCAGTTTACAGTGTAGGTAGCGCTCTGAGTTGCTGTAGGAATCTGTCCTGACGTGGAGTTATCCATCATCAGGCCTCAGGCTCTGAAGTTTTTCTCCTCCCAGCAGCAGCGCGGCTCTCTGGAGGAAACCAGCCCACCCTATCAAGACACAGCACACTTCCTGAGCTGCCGGGGAGGGCCGAGGCGGCGAGCGTGATGGGGAGGGCGAGGCCACGCCGCTCAGTCTGCTGGCAGAGCTGCTGTGGAGGACAGAGCACAAACAGACTGGATTCAGCCTCCACGTCCAGATGGACTCGTCCCACTGCTGGATTTACCTCTGGACTGTCTTCTTGCTGGTCTCCGGCGGGCCTGAAGAACGCTACACCGTCCACTTGGAGCCGGCCAGCTTCGACAGGGCTCTGCAGAAATGTTCCCCAGGCGTCCTGACCACACTGAGCACGGCGCAGGAGGCCGCCGACATCCTGCAGCTGGTCTCAGGCGTTCTGCCCAACTACTATAACAACTTCACCTTCTGGGTGGGGCTGAGGAAGTCCAAGAATGAGTGCGTGGTCCCAGAACGTCCTCTGAAGGGCTTCAAGTGGACGACGAACGGCAGCCAGGAGTCAGAGGTGGACCGTTGGAGGATGGAGCCGGAGGCCACATGCACTGCGCTGCGCTGCGCGGTGCTGTCGGGAGAGTTTGATGGGTCGACTGTGACCAGCTGGGGTTTCATCTCCGGAACCTGCAAGGTCAGCTACCCTTTCATCTGCAAGAGAGACAGACAGGCAGGAGAGGGAGACAGCAGGCCACTGCCGCCCGAACCAGAACCAAAACCAAAACCAAAACCTGAACCTGAAGCTAAACCTACACGTGAATCTACACCAGAACCAGATCCTGAACTTGAACCTACGCCTGAATCCAAATCTGAACCAAAGCCTGAACCGGGACCAAAGCCAGAACCTGAGCCACATCCCAGGCCCAGACCGGACACCGGTTCTGACCCCTGCCACATGCCCCACATCAAGGAAGTGCGCTCATTCACCTGCACATCGTTGCTCGGCGGCAACAATGTGCAGGTGGACTGCTGGTCAGGGGTCCGGCTGCAGCTCTTCTGCTCCGGCAGCCCGGTCGCGTGTCATCTGAACGGCTCTGCTGTCGACCTCAACGACGTCTGCCTGCCCTGCCAGGACGGTTACCAGCGCGACGCCGCCTGGAGATGTGTGGATGTGGACGAGTGTGGCAACAGCCCCTGCAGGCACAGCTGTGTGAACACGCCGGGCTCGTACCTCTGCGTCTGCTACGACCGTGACGGGAATAACCACAGCGAGAGCTCCGCTGTCTGCATCGAGTCCCTCCCTCCCTCGCCGTCGCCTGGCCCGGGTGAAGGTGAGGACAGAAGCACATCCAGAATCCTGATCCCGGGGCTGGTGGCGGTGCTGGTGCTGGTGCTGCTGCTGGTGCTGCTGGGCGTGGTGGTGAAGTGCTGCCTGATGAGGCGCTCCAAGAAACGGGCCATGAAGAAGGCGGAGAAGTTAGCCATGGAGAGCAAGGACGGCGGCAGGGACTCCTTAGAAACCACCAATGAGAAGAAGGCCACATGAAGAAACAACGTGTGATTGGTGGACGCTGTGTGATGTCACTGCTGGTAAAGAAACACGTACAGTTTGTCAGGCTTGAACCCCGGTGGTGCTTTGTCACCGGGGTCAGAATTTGATCATGATCTTGCTCTGATTGGTCAGATCCAGCCTAGTGGGCGGAGCCCTCAGCGTCAGAGGTCTGACGCTGAGAGCAGCCTCGGGCGTCCAGGTGTGATGTTCAGGGACGAGGACCATGGTCAAGAAGTGTTGTTATGAATCCCACCAGAGTTCTGGGCAGGACACGCACTCAGGTTCGTCAACCCAGAATGCATTGCTCTCAAATGTCTGTCAAGAATCTGAAGATTTGATGTCAAGTAATTTCAAAAGCATAAGCTCTTACAGTTTGGGTCATGACGGGATCATTTCTAATTTCTGTTCTTTTGAGAACTGAGTGGCGTTCATGGTTCTGTCTGTTTGGGTTGTGATTGGATGACACACCCACTGGGTTATGGTCAGGGTTTTGATTGGCTGAGGGCTAAAATCAAGACTGTTTTATCAAATTAGTTTGAACAACATATTTGACAAATGTCTTGTAAAAAAAAATCTCATGTAACTTAATTCATGTGCTCATGATCCTTTTCCCTTATTTCCCTTCTATTATAATAATTATAATTGAGTATGTTGTGTTTTTATTGTAGTGTAGTGTAGTATGGTGTATTTTTTATTGTAGTGTAGTGTAGTATGGTGTAAATTTTAGTGTAGTGTCGTGTAGTATGGTGTATTTTTTTTAGTGTAGTGTCGTGGATTTTTTTAGTGTAGTGTAGAGTAGTATGGTGTATTTTTTAGTGTTGTGTTGTGTAGTATGGTGGATTTTTTAGTGTAGTGTAGTGTATTTTTTAGTATAGTGTCATGTATTTTTTTAGTATAGTGTAGTGTAGTATGGTGTATTTTTTAGTATAGTGTCATGTATTTTTTTAGTGTAGTGTAGTGTAATATGGTGTATTTTTTAGTATAGTGTCATGTATTTTTTTAGTGTAGTGTAGTGTAGTATGGTGTATTTTTTAGTATAGTGTCATGTATTTTTTTAGTGTAGTGTACTGTAGTATGGTGTATTTTTTTAGTGTAGTGTAGTGTAGTATGGTGTATTTTTTAGTGTAGTGTCATGTATTTTTTAGTATAGTGTCATGTAGTACAATCAGTGTTGCTGATTGCTGCTCTGTCCCAGCATGTGTTTTGAAAGAGGTGCAGTGGATTTGCTCGGGGTTCGTTTTAAGAAATCAGGTTTTGTTAAGGCAGGAAAGTAGAGTCCACATGGTCCTCATCCCCGAGCATCATGCTGTGGCGTCGCTCAGCTCCGAGCTCGACGCCGGCGGCTCCCGGATCTGACCACTTGGCACCAGTTTACATCCAGGCCACAGCGTGGGAGCTTCACTGCCTTGCTCAAGGACCCCAGGTCCTTGGACAGGACTCGAACCTGCGGCGTCCCGTCCAACAGACTGGAACCGACAGAACGCCTCTGACGCTTTAAATGGTTTGGGTTTTCAGCTGTTCTCCAGCTTGGCTCTGCAGAATGAAAACTCTTTGCTGCATGGAGTCTGCTGTCTAACGCTGCGTAAAAATGTTGAAAATGTCCTTTTTAAATGCCATTTCTAAACATTTTTTTTTAAAAATTGATATTTATAGTATTTTTAAGATTTAAAGATTTTTATTACTACTATGAAAATAAATTTATATATGGTTTCATTTGATTTTTTCTGATTGGTTATGGGCTGATGGAGAGCTGGACATGAACCTGGGACGGTCTGAGGTTTGTGGCTCGGCTGTCCTCAGGTCCTCCAGGAGTTTCTCTATATAAATTAGATTTTGTTGAACTGTGTGAACTTCTGCTGCCACTTCACTGTCAATAAAGTTTTATCTTCCTCTTCCTGGATAGAAGTGATCCGTCTCATGTAGGGAACAAATCAAACACACATGAAGGTGGAGGTGAAAGTAAAGGTCAAAGGTCAAAGGTTAAACTGTGGTTAAAAGACGTCATGAACCTCAGTGACCCAGCAGTTTGTGCGGCAGGAGGGTCGCTCGACGAGCTTCACAAAGACAAAAAAACAAAAACACATTTAATATCCATGGAGGTGAAAGCAGACCAAGACATATGAATCATACAAATAAAATAAAATAAAATAAAATGAAACAAAACAAACTAAAATAAAATGAGACAGAGCTGGCGGGAGCGTTGCCTCTGTGGAGACGTGGAGTTTCTGCAGGACAGGAAGTATGTGTTTGCAGACAGGAAGTAGACTCTCTGTGTTGATAAGCTGCTCTTCCTGTTTCCTCAGACAGGAAGTGACTCGCAGAAGAGCGGCGAGACTCGCACCAAGGAAACTTTCTGCCTCGGTCACTTTGTCTCGTTTTCATCCGGATAAACGTCGTTGCTGATGTTTATCAGCAGAATTTACAATAAAGTTCTGGGGGTTTGAACAGAGCTTGACCCAATTAAATTAATATTTTTTAATTCAGGAAAACCATATTTCTAATGAGTAAAACGATGATCAGATTTATTCTGTTATTCTGGCAGTCTGTGTTCCCCTGCAGCGTGGAGATGTTCCCTGAGGAAAGATCTCTGATGCCACGTTGAGATTATTCTGCCAACATCGGTGAAAAAAATAAACAAGTTTCTTTCAGGTTGGGTTGGATCCTGTCAGTGGATTAGAGCTGATCTGCTGACCAGATTACTGTGCTGACCAGATTACTGGGTAGATCAGAATATTGTGCTGATGAGATTACTGTGCTGACCAGATCACTGGGTAGATCAGAATATTGTGCTGATGAGATTACTGTGCTGACCAGATTACTCTGATGACCAGATTACTGTGTAGATGAGATTACTGTGTTCTCCAGTCATGTGACTCACCTCGTCATCCAGCCCACACCACCCACAGGACGTTTGCTCCTCCCCTCTGATTCGACCCACAGGAGAGTTTCCTGAACCAGCGCCCCCTACAGGCAGCAGGCGGTGTGACACCAACGCAGCGGTTTGGCTCCGTTCACACAAGGGTCATTCCATGTCATTTCACCAAATGGCCCACACACTTGGGTCTCAAAAAATTCTGAAAAATTCACCAGTTGTTCCTTATTTATCCAACAGGCACACTGTAAAATTGTAGTTTGCTCGGATGGAGACTTTTTGAGATACGGCCAATTTAGTGAGGGGAGAATGTGTCGATATTGGTGCGATTTTGGCGCGTCCTTATATTTCCTCCATTTTCAGGTGTCAGTATCTCAGGAACTACACCACATAGGAAACTGAAATTGTGTAGCTGAGAGTCGCGGTGCGGTTCTGCAAACCGGAGCGTCTTACGGGTGGAGACGTGCTGGCGACGCATGGCATTGGCAGAGATGCCATCTTTAGCGTGAAAAGTACACTATCACTATCACCATGTTTCTATATTAAACTGTTTCTATAGCTATAACAGTTTCTAGCCTCAACCACTCAGCAACACCTTCACAAAAACCCAGAACACCCTAGCAACCACCTGCAACACCATGGCAACCAGCTTGAACAAAACTGTTTAAAATGTGTTCATGGCTGACATTTGAAAACAACTTTGAGCTTCTCATGTCTTTGCTTGTTCTTGTTTCAGTGAGTTTGTCTCTTTTTTGATTTTCTTTTCTTTTACTTCCCCTCCCTGTTGTTGTGAACAGCTTTTGACCCAAAGCTTTACTTTCCAACATGTTTATTTATTTATTTTTAATTTTTGTTTCTGCTTTGTTTGACTGTCACAGAGATAGACAGGAAAGGCAGGGGAGAGAGGGAATGGCGTGCAGCAAAGGGACTGAGGTCGGATTTGAACCCTGGTTGCTGTGATTGGGACTGAGCCCTGGTACCTGGTGCTCGTGCTTTACCGGGGCGCCCCCTACTGTCCAACACGTTTAGCAGCCAAACAGCTGAAGCCTCTGACTGGAACATTAAACATCATCTGTGTCGACGCTGATCTGTCCTCCCTCTTCATGTGCCTGTGCTGCCATCTAGTGGCGGCATGGCAGCATTACAGGAGTGTGAAGCAGCAAACCCTGACCTGCTGAAGTACCACTGAGCACACACGCACACACACACACACACACACACACACACACACACACACACACACACACACACACACACACACGCACACACCCTGTGATGCCACCTGGTGGCATCTCCATGCAAGTCAAGATACATTTAAAAATAAAAACAGAAACTGAGTGTTTTTCTCACCTCCTGACCTCTGCAGCCGGCGAGGCGCCACAGTCTGACTGATGACTGACAGGTCAGCCCCCTGCCTCACCTGACCACATGGCGGCGCCCGCGACGTCCTGCTCACTTCCTGTTGTGCTTCACACACACCGCTGTGTTTTCGGACTCCACCCTGTGCTGCTCAACTCGTCGTGACCCAGCCTGTCGACATCCCTCATAACTCTCTGCCAGGTGTGTGTGTGTGTGTGTGTGTGTGAGTGAGTGTATGTGTGTGTGGCTGGGGTGTCGACTCTGTCAGAGGTAGTTTATTACAGCAGGGCGTCGCCCTTTCTCCGGCAGGACGAGGTGAGGTCACTGTGAGTTCAGAGGTCAGCGTGAGGTGACGTTCCCTCCACCAAAGTCCTCAACATTCAGAAACCACACAGATGATAATCGGCTGTGGAAAGCAAAACATTTCCCCGGGGACTATTTTCCCTGGCGGAGGAGGAGGAAGGAGCGTTTCACTCCGACCAAATTCACAACTCAGTCTCCTAAAAATTACCTTCCCATACAACCAAACTGCAGTCTTATTTATATTTAGGAGGAAACATTTTGTCACAGATTGTGTTTTTTCCGCTGATGGAAAACTGGAGTGAAGAAAGTGTGAAGGCTCTGAAAGTTCATGTTCATATTGTAGTGGAATGAATGGAGGAAAGGGAGGAGGAGTGATGTGGCAGCTCTGAAAGCCCACTGCTCGCTCTGGGAGGAGAGCAGGATCATGACAGGAAAACAGGAAGCTGCTTCACCCGCAGGAAGGAGGAAGAAGAACCGTTCATCTTCATCATCAAAACACCAAATGATGGGGTGGGGGGGTGGGGGGGGTAGGAGTCACAGAGCAGGTATTGTTGAGTGGTACGACAGTAAATCGAGTGACGCACAGCGTCTGTCAGGCTGAAAGCCTCTCAGTGGTAATTATCCTGTGAGCTCGTCAGACGTTCAGACTCCGAGGCTCCATCAGGCCTGACGAGCTGACAGCCACCAGGTGAGTCACCTGAGGCCTGTAGCAGGAAGCAGGATTCAGGCATTAGCGAGATCACTTCAGGCTCAACTCCGGATTTTCTGTATCACAAAGCTGGTTCACCTCTGATCGGGACAGGAAACCTGTCCTGGACCTGTCCTGAGAGCTAGCCTGCTCCGGGGCAGCTTTCAGGACAGGATTGAATCCTACATAAAGCTCCGCCCCCTGGCCCATCAGCTGTTTGCCAAAACGTGGCCTGCCCAGGATCCTATTGAAGAAGGAGCCCAAATAGTGAGGAGAACATTACGGCGTGACAGGATTTTCCTGGACCGATCAAACCCGTTAGATTTTGCCGACTCTCTGTATGAGAGGTGGTGGTTCTCGCGGCCAGGCCTCGAGTACGTCGGTCAGATTCTGGAGCCACATGTTGGCTGTGCGACCCGCAGGAGCTGCCCTGACTGTCCCGCAGGAGCTGCCCCGACTGTCCCGCAGGAGCTGCCCCGACTGTCCCGCAGGAGCTGCCCCGACTGTCCCGCAGGAGCTGCCCCGACTGTCCCGCAGGAGCTGCCCCGACTGTCCCGCAGGAGCTGCCCCGACTGTCCCGCAGGAGCTGCCCCGACTGTCCCGCAGGAGCTGCCCTGACTGTCCCGCAGGCCGTCTGCATCACCATGTGGTTTGTCGCTACAGGGAGCTTCATGTATTAAGGTGGAGATGCAGAGAGGCTCAGTAAAAATACAGTCTGTCGAGCTGTCCATCAAGTTCAGCCTGACTACCAGCTGCTGCTGCACAGAGCTGACACTCTGCAGGAGAGGAACACAGGAGAGACCATTACAGGACATCTGATCATTAAAAGGATTTTAGAGGCGTTTCACAACATTTTAGGGACATTTAAAATGGCACAATTAATTAGCTCTAAATATTTTTGGGGGTCAAATTGTTCCTGGGTGAGAGAATGGGCCTGATTGACAGCTCGCTGATGCAAATGTGGAAAAGGATCATTTGTCCTTCATTCCAGAGGCGAGTCGGCCTTTAGATTTGCCTTTTGTTCCTGCTGAGGTCTAACGCAGCTCAGAGTCTGATTTTATTCAGGCTGTCAACCTGATGCAGTGACGGGACTGAATTTTGGCGTCCGCTTTATTTTATTACAGCCTGTATGACACACCTGAGCTCTGCTGCTCCATCAGAGGTGGATGGAGGAAATGTTTCCAGCTCTGTTTGTCTTTTAGTGAAACTCAGAGCATCCCAACATGCACCATGTTTACTTCCTGTTTCAGCAAAGTGAAGGAAATGAACTGAAAAAAGACAAAAACCTGAAACCTGCCCTGCGTTCCAAATCTCATACTTCTACTTTTTCCTTTTAGTATGTACTGCAGCTGCCCTTACAAAGTATGCAGTGTAGTATGCAGTATGCATGTCTATGCATACTATTGGGGCACACTACATCCGTCCTCCCTGAGCTCCGACCCTCTCGCTCACTTCCACCGCGGTGAGCACAATGTGTGTGTGTGTGTGTGTGTGTGTGTGTGTGTGTGTGTGTTGTCATCCGTATGTGGGCGTGGCCTGTACACTCAGCTCAGTCACTGCCACGTAACGTCCGCTGTGCAAAGGATTGTGGGTCAGCATGGCCAGAGCAGCATGCTGACATGCAGACTGTGAAATCTGAGCGATGTAGTAGAACATCCTGGTACTCTTGGCAAACTGCAGCTGACACACTGTGTACTGGGACATACTCATTCTTTTTGTTGCATGCTAAATAGTATGGTAGTATGGGTATTGGAACGCATGGCATTTGCACCCCCCCACCCCACCCCACACACACACACACACACACACACACCCCCGGCTTAAGTTAGTTTAAAGTCGGACTGAAGTTCATGTGCTGCTTCCTAGAGGCTGTTAGTTTTATCTTCCACCAGCAGGGGGAGCAGCTGAGCCGCTCAGACCACACACACTTCATCATGTGAAGTTTGTTTCTGTGTGTGTGTGTGAGAGAGAGAGAGAGAGAGAGAGAGAGAGAGAGAGAGAGAGAGAGAGAGAGAGAGAGAAAGGGAGGGAGAGAGAGAGAGAGAGAGAGAGAGAGAGAGAGAGAGAGAGAGAGAGAGTGTGTGAGAGTAAAAACACAGAAACACACCTCCTCACTGCCTGCAGGGATCAATAAACAAACTTCATGTTGTTGTTTCCTCTCTGATGACTGACAGATCGTTCTGTTATCAATAGTAATCAATAAGCAGTCTGATCAGTTTAACCCTGTGATCAATACTAATCGATAAGCAGGACTGATCAGGCCAAACGTGTCTGGGCTCTGATGTCACCAGCGAAAATGTTTGTTGTGATCAGTTCCCAATCAATATGTTTGATGAAACAAAACAAAAAACAAACAAACAGGAAACAGTTCTACTTCCTGTTCGGGGGTTTGTGATGTCACAACTGACCTCACACCTGCTTTAGAAAACAGGAAGTCACCTTTAAAGGCGTGTCACTCTTCCTGGTTCCAGCTTTGACTCACACCGGCCAGCAGGCGGAGGCCGTTACCTGGCAACCGGCAGGTTCCTTGGCAACCAGCAGGTTCCCTAGCAACCAGGCCACACAGGCATGTGGGGCTGAAGCAGAAAACATAAAATCCCACATGTGAGAGGATCTGACCAAACAAACAAACAACAACATCAGAGCTACAGGTGTTTCAATATGAAGCCACTGATTATCAGATCGATGACCGAGCCACATCTGCTGATTGGCTTATGACTGTCAATATGAAATGAAAACTGATTGTGATGAAATATTGATCTCTTTATTGATCACTGATTACTGTGATCAGTGAAATCAGAGGGAATCAAATGTATGGACGCAGCGCCCCCTTGTGGCTGCCACCACCTGTTCGTTCACTCGTTCACTCTCTCTCTTTGTCCTGTCTCTCTTTCTCTCTCTCTGTTTGTCTGTCTGTCTCTCTCTCTCTCTGTTTGTCTGTCTGTCTCTCTCTCTCTCTCTCTCTCTCTCTCTGTTTGTCTCTCTCTCTCTCTCTCTCTCTCTCTCTCTCTCTCTCTGCACTGATGGAGCTGCAGCAGATAAATAATCAAACACTAAAATGAACCAACCAGCCGCCAACAAAACAAAACACAACAACACTGAACAATTAAGTGCAGGAATAAATCAATCAATAAATAAAATAGTTTTCATTAATAACACAGCAACAGTAAAGTGGTTTAAAACAGACATAAATGAAACAGATACACACACACACACACACACACACACACACACACACACACACACACACACACACACACACAGAGTCCTCAGGGTGAGTGTGTTTAATCCTCAAACAGATGATCTGGTTTGAACTGTGACAGTTATCACCGTTCAGTCAGTCAGCGCAACCCACAATAACCAGTACCCAGACCAGTACCCAGACCAGTACCCAGACCAGTACACAGACCAGTACCCAGACCAATACACACACCAGTACCCAGACCAGTACCCAGACCAGTACCCAGACCAATACACACACCAGTACACAGACCAGTACCCAGACCAGTACACAGACCAATACACACACCAGTAACCCTAACCCTAACCCAGTACCCAACAGGGGCTGTAACATGAATTGGAATGGGGGGTGTAACGGGGGAGATGTAACGGTGTGTGTGTGTGTGGGGGGGTGGGGGGTGGTTGTAACGGGGGGTGTTGTAATGGGGGGGGTTGTAACGGGGGGTTTTAACAGGGGGGGGGGGTTGTAACGGGGTTGTAACGGGGGGGGTTTAACGGGGTTGTAATGGGGGGGGTGTAACGGGGGGGGTTGTAATGGGGGGGGTGTAACGGGGGGGGTTGTAATGGGGGGGTGTAATGGGGGGGGTTGTAACAGGGGGGTTGTAAGTAATGACAAAAGAGAGAGGGAGACCGGGAGGCCGATGCATTCACAACTTTATGATTTAAGATCAAAAGAAGAACCTGATCCTCCATGTGATGTGGATTTATTAAACCTCCGGCTGTAGGTAGCTGGCCATGATGTCACATGTTGTCATAGCAACAGAATGATGCCGTCACTTTACCCTCCTCGTGTCTGGCACTTTGATGATTCAGGCAGTGTCATCATCCCAGCCTGTCTCTGATTGGACAAATTCAGTGTGTTACAAATGCCTTGTTACTTTTGACCCCCGACCTCCACCATACACACCAGGACATGGCCCACTATAGCTGTGTGTGTGTGTGTGTGTGTGTGTGTGTGTGTGTGGTTCGGCTTGTGTTGGTTTTCAATGATCTGTAGAAATAAAAGAGACTAGACATGGTCTCTGTGAGCTCTGCTTCCTCAGCACAGATTCAGTTTCCGGCTGAAGGCCTGTTTCCGGCTGAAGGCCTGTTTCCGGCTGCAGCACACCTGGTTTGTCTTCTGAGTGGACGGACGTTTGATGCAGTATTAATGATATTAATAATATTAATAATATTAACAGTATAGTAAGTGCAGCTGAGGCCGAGCGGAGCCGCTGAGAGCAAACAGCCGGCGGGCCGCTCTCCGGCTCGCTCAGCGCCCGGCGCCTCCTGTTTACTCTCCTCATTTTCCTTTAGTCATATTTGCATTTGTTTTATTATTTTGCAGAGTGCATATGTGGCTGTTTTTAAACGCAGCCTGCAGAGGGACCCTGGCTGTCAGCTGAGCCTGAACAACACAACAACATGATGAGGTCTGCGCTCTGCCACCTCGCCCACCGGCAACACCACTACTAAATGCAAAATTACAAACACACACACACACACACACACGTATATGTGTGTGTGGAAACAGGCCTTACATAAATATATACATAGGCTATATGTGTGTGTGTGTGTGTGTGTGTGTGTGTGTGTGCAGATGAACTTCTTTAGCTGAATTTTTTTTCCTTTAATGTTCATTTCATTCCCTCCTCACATTTCAATTGAAACATGAAATCACATGGAAGTCAACTTTATTTTCTTTATTTTCCAGGTTGGATGCAGTGTAGCTGCAAAATCATTTAAAGAATATTATATTACTTCTGTTTAAAAGCACACTGATATTTAGGCTACATTAATACGTTTTTATTAATATTTGTATGACTTGTGGGTTTGTTTGTGTTGTGCAGCGACACAGTGACCTCTGGTGCAGTTTTCCTCAGTATATTAATACTTCTGTTAATACTAGCAGCCGTGCTGATGGTGATAGTAACAGCAGTGAAGTTTCGTGTGAAGGAATGAAACGTGATGTGATGTGATGTGATGTGATGTGAGGGAGGAGACGGGCGGAGTGGGCAGGACCGGCAGGAGGAGGGACATGAGCCCGCAGGTCAGCCCGACACCTCCTCACTGCTCCTCACTGCTCCTCTCTCTCCTCTCTCTCCTCTCTCCTGTCCACACACCTGCTCCGCTCCTCTCTGCCTCCTCTCTCTGCCTCCTCTCTCTGACTCCTCCTGCTCCGCCCGGGCGGGCTGGTCGGGACGGCAAACAGGCAGCAGTTACCGGGACGGGACGGTGACCTCTGGCCGGACAGGAGCGTCTTCTCCCGGGTCCGGAGCTGCATGGTGACGCGCTGCGGGCTCCCGACATGCTGGGCACGGTGAAGATGGAAGGACACGAGGCTCCGGACTGGAGCGGCTACTACAGCGAGGAGGTCGGTCAACTCCACCCGCAGGAAACCCAACACTTCACAACTCAGGTTTCCTGAAATTTTATCGATCATTTTGTAATGTGATCGATTGTTGAGCGGTCAGATCAGGCTCGCGCTCCGTGAACTCAGGATCCTGAAACTAGAACCTGAAAACATGAAGCAGTTCAGAAAAAAAGAAGCTGAATTTGTTTTGGAGGAAAAAAATGCTAACTTTATTATTATAACGAAATTATTCTGTATTAAATACAAGACACAGCCTTGATACTTTAGTGATTATTTGGTTACGTGATCGATAGGAAACAGGATCCCTCAGTTCAAACTGAACATTTCGAAGCGCTTTAATAACTCAAACCAGAACCCGCACGGGCGACTTTACTGTGAACAAACCACTGTTTAAAATTTTATACACACAATTTTTAATTCAGATTCTTCTTGAATTATCATTTTTTATTTGATCGATCAATAGGAAACAGGATCCTTTCATATAAGAAAATCGCGAGGTGCTCAACAGGATTTTCTCCGTAAAGATCAAACGGAGGCCCTGAATTTGTTCTGGAAAATAAAACTTAATTTGTCCTCGGAAGGAAGTTTTTTTTTTTTTTTTTTTTTTTTTTTTGGTCAGAAGAGCAGCTGAGAGTCTTTTGTTCAAACTGGCGCAGCGTGTTTTCATATCTCATGTGATGTTACGTGCTTCTAAAGTGATAGATTGTAAATATAACTAGATTATAAATATTTTATTATTACGGACAAGATTTTTTTTACTATAACCATAGTTATAATAGAGTTAATGACAGGTAGTTATGAAAATTTGTTAAGTGTAAAAATTAGTTTATTATAGTTACAGTACAACGAAAACGTTTTTTTTTTTTTAATGTAATAGAATTACATTTGCTATAATGACAGTTACAGTGTAAATATTTTATTTCTTATGTGCTAGAATTTATTTATTAAAATGACAGCTGTGATTTAAAAAAAAAAAATATATATATATATATATATATATATATATAATTCAGTGTGTTTGAATGCATTTATTAGGCTACAAACATATTTATAATGTAATTATTATTATTATTTCACAATGAATTCGGTCACGGAGAAGCTCAGGGTCATTCATCTCATATAAGTAGTTTTTAATAAACATAGCGTGTGTTAAATATTACATGAAGAGTTATAATGTAAATGTTACGTTATTAATGTCAGACCGAAGGAGCCGTTTGAACGGGGCGGTCAGTGTGACTGTGATCATATTCAGCTCTGAATACTACAGTGTTTATTGTGAACGTAATTCTAATGAAAATCTTTACTATTTCAATAATATATAATTAATCATGAGAATAGTTATACATCTCGTACATATAATTTATTTATATTTATTTATTTATATTTATATTTATTCTTTGTGAGACACGTGCGTGTCTCACAAAGACAATTAGAATGGAAATTTTTTATTTATACTTTATAACGTCATATAGCTACATTTTCACTGAAATGCTTTATTTATTTTATTGTCTATCAGACAGAAGAAACTGACAGCTGTCCTGTCTGTCTGTCCACCTGTCTGTCCACCTGGGCCGGGTGCAGAAACTTTTATTTGAATCAGAATCAGAAATCTAATTTAGTGAAGCAGAAGTCAGCCAGAGCCATGAGCTCCATTACTGTTGTTGCTCTTGTTGTTTCTCTTGTTGTTGTTGTTGTTGTTGTTGTTGTTGTTGTTGTTGTCATCTCAGTGTGATAAATCATCAGACTTGGGTCACAAACTGTAAAAACGTTGGTTCTGTGTGTTTCTCTCCTGTTCTCATTTTTAGCTGCTCAAATGTAAAAAATCGGACCAGTCAGACCAGTGAGGCTGAAGCGCGGCCAGTAAAACTAAACTCTGGCAGAAGTGAAATGTAAATCCTGAAGCTGGAGTGTGTCCAGTACACCTTCAGTGAGACCAGTAAAAATAAACTGCGGCCAGCAAAACAGTCTGCCCAGTGAAGTCCAAGCTATCTTCATCACCACCATCATCATTTCAGCAGGGTCATACGCTCAGTGAAAATGTGTTCCAGGAAATCCTGTGAACGTATAATAGACCCATCAGAATAGTGCGGCCGGTAGATTGAAGGTGTGGCCGGCGTAGCGCCCCGGCGTAGCGCCCCGGTGCAGCGTCCCGGTGCAGCGCCCCGGCGGCGACCGTGTAGGTTCGGAGGCTTCCTGTCAGTACACTGAACTTCCTGATAAAAGGTGACCGTTCCATGAAATATTCCATAAAGTCCTTGAAGAAAAACGTGTCAAGCTGCAGCAGCTCGTAAACTTTCTGCCACGATAAAACAACAAAATGTCACCGTGAAGCTGAAATGTCTGAAATGGATGTTCAGTGGCCAAACCAGCACCAAGTGAAAAGAGGCAAACATGTCAGATTTAGGCTTTATATTGTTTTTAATAGAGAGCTGTATTTGTATTAATATTTATATTATTGTATATAACTCAGTTTCCTGGACCGGGAATATTTGACATGATACACATTGACCCTTTGATGCATGAATTATGAAAGCCTGAGTCCAGATTTTTTTCTTATGTGTTTATACTTCATTAAGGATGCAGGACTGGTATTACCATGTCATGATACTGGTATTAATATATTTTCAGCAACAAGAATTGACAGTCTCTGCATAAACCTCAATGGAGGAGAGCAACAGAGAGCATTCTAACAGCTGATATGAAATTCCACCATAGAAACCACTGCATTTAGGAGAAAATGACTTTAAACAGCTGTCCACTGCAGTGACCGCCATGCACCAGAGGGTTAAAGCACTGGGAACTGATACTGATACAGACTCTTAGAGGGAAACACTGATATTATTTTCTCAGTTCCAGCCACATCAGTTTCCATTTGGTCATGAAAAAGAAAAGCAACAGGCGGTGTGCACATCAAGCTGAAATGTTGATTTCATTTTCAATTACCTGAACAATTTATGGGACTGGAATATTTCTGTACAGATCTGTAGAATAAAGAAAGCCTGAGAACATCCTCTTCGTTCCACCTGCAGGGAGCCGGCTGGCCTCACTGAGCGTCACACCGCAGAGCGCTCCCAAAACCTGCAAGAGCCCACAGCTACCCCTTTACAAAAACACACTGATCATTTATCACACTGATCAATGATAATATCCAGTCATCAGTCAAGTTTCATAATTTAACTGGAACTTCATGAGACAGGCTGCTGGTGTAACTGGGCAGGTGCTGGTCCAACTGGGTGAATCTAACGGGTGTCTCTGTGTACAGGTGTACTCTCCCATGGCGGGCGGCGGGATGGGCTCAGGGCTCGGGATGAGCTCCATGTCAGGCTACATGTCCAGCAGCGGGAACACCTCTGGCTCCTTCAACATGTCGTACAGCAGCACGGGTCTGAGCCCTGGCGCCATGGCCGGGATGGGCGGCTCGGCGCAGGCGGCCATGAGCGGCCTGGGCGGCGGCGTGGCAACCATGGGTACAGCCCTCAGCCCGTCCAACATGAGCTCGGTGTCGGCCCAGCAGGCCTCCATGGGCCTGAACCCGTACGGCAGCATGAGCCCCGCTGTCAGCCCCATGGCCTACAGCCAGAGCGGCCTGAACCGCTCCCGGGACAACAAGGCCTTCCGGCGGAGCTATCCGCACGCCAAGCCGCCGTACTCCTACATCTCTCTCATCACCATGGCCATCCAGCAGGCACCCAGCAAGATGCTGACACTGAGCGAGATCTACCAGTGGATCATGGACTTGTTCCCATACTACAGACAGAACCAGCAGCGCTGGCAGAACTCCATCCGCCACTCGCTCTCCTTCAACGACTGTTTCGTCAAGGTCTCTCGCTCCCCGGACAAGCCGGGGAAAGGCTCATACTGGGCGCTGCACCCCGACTCGGGCAACATGTTTGAGAACGGCTGCTACCTGCGCCGACAGAAGAGGTTCAAATGTGAGAAGAAGCTGTCAGGGAAGGGCGAGGGCAGGAAGGAGCAGGGTGGAGGCTCTTCTCCTCCCGGGGAGTCTGGCGGCGTCAAGCCGGGACTGCTGGACTCGTCCTCCCTGCCCCCCACCTTGCCCCCGTCTGGCCAGGCGGCCAGCCCTCCCGGTCTCGACCTCCGGGGAGGCGGCGGCACCTCAGACCTCAAAGTTCCCGGCGCCCAGCTTCTCTCATCGGGCTCCCAGCTTCTGTCCTCCCTCTCCCTGCCCCCCCACTCCATGGCACACGAATCCCAGCTGCACCTTAAAGGAGACCCCCACTACTCCTTTAACCACCCCTTCTCCATCAATAATTTAATGTCATCCTCAGAGCAGCAGCACAAACTGGATCTGAAGGCCTATGAGGCCCTGCAGTACTCATCCTATGGCCCCGGGGGCCCATCCAGCCTCGGGGGCCGGACCGTGGAGCCTCTGGAGGCCTCGTACTACCAGGGCGTGTACCCCAGACCACTGCTCAACACCTCGTAGTATCAGCTGCACTTTTTCTACAACAGGAGGGAGGAGGAGGACATTTTGTTTGTGCATGCACCCGGTGCATGGCGGACTGCTCACGGGACTGAGGGCGGCTCCTTGCCGCTCCTGTCACCCTGGAGTGACTGCATATTAGCCACTTGTACTTCACTGCTCGTGTATTTAAAAGCATTGTGCAGCCTGCTGCTGTACTTCCTCTGAGTACTGTCCATGACTTATTAATGTGCATGAATGAAGGATGGGCTCTTCTACTTTTTAAAAAATGGGTGTTTCTGACATTTGAGCATTGCCTTGGTTTCATTCTGACAAGCATATTTCCCAGCCTGGCGCGTGGAAATGAAAGCGTGAGGAAACGCGGTGTCGCAGGCGGAGGATGGCTGAGTTCCTGTGCAAAGCCTTTTTGTCCACGTTGTGTGTTTCCCTTTTGCATGTTCTTAACTTATTCTTGTCATTTTCAAATAAAAACAAATCAGATTTATTCACGCATTGTTGTAATGCTTTACATCCAAGTGTTGCAGACCAAAGTTTTTGGCACGGGGCGGCTGTTTGGTGCGTAAATGTCGCGTGTCTTTACGTCGTTTGATCAACTCGAGCAGATGTGTGAAAACGAAAAAATGTGTCAGCTAATATTTAATTTTAAATGATGAAAAATGCCATGTTGTGCTGCAGGGGTTTCCGGTTCAGTCCGTCGGCGGTGTGCGGCCGCTCGCGCTCAAAGTTTTTTCCTCTCAAACGCTCAAAGTGACTAAAGTCACTCCAGAGGAAAATTGCGTTTTTCATATTTTCCTTCATTTTTCCTGTGGTTATGTATGTGTGTGGTTTGAGTGTGTGTGTCTGTGTGTGTGTGTGTGTGTGTGTGTGTGTGTGTGTCTGCTGGAGGCTGCAGGCTGTCTGCAGGCCGGGATGAATGCGAGGCGGCAGCCAAACCCAACAGGAGTGTGAGTCAGTGTTGCTGTAACCGGATTTCGGCTCTTTTTGTCCACCGTAACCTACACGTCGGGCTGTGAACCTGAACAGATTTGACTTTGATCGGGGTTTTTTCGACACGCACATTTTGGCCGCGGAGCCCTGAAATGTGTTTAATTATCCTGTAATTATCCGCTAATTGCCCCCTGATGCGCAAATAAATCGGAGAATCAAAGAGCCGAGAACCGGCGGCGGAGGACTCGGCCTCAAGAAAACAGAAGGAACAGTTATTGCATCAATTCAGATGAAAAAATAATAATATTAAGATATCCTAAAAAAGATAGCCTATTAAATGGTATTATTTTGTTTAAAAAAATCTCCCGAGAAGGGAGATGTGTTCCTGCAGTGAGTATTTAACAGGCCGGCGCAAAATAAATCTGAACAATTTAGCTTATAAAGAGACATCATCTGTTTTGATTAAAAATGTTTTTTTTTTTCTTTTCCTTTTTTTCTCTTTTCCCTTTTTTCTTTTCTTGGTTAGTCCTTTGAAAACCAGGCCCGGGGCCGGCAGGGCTTTTATTATTTAAAAAAAAGGTTTTATTTCACTCTGAGCAAAATTCACTTGATATCTTTTATTTTTGGAAGGAATTTCTTCGATAATTTATGGCAGTTTTATTGTAATTTAATTTCAGCGTGACTTAATTATAATACTTCCTTGTATTTTTTAAACCTTTATTTTTCTAGCCTAATGTTCTGGTAGGCCTAATTCTCTTGTAATTCATTTATTGTGTATTTGGGGTTCTATGTTCTTTTTTGTTCTTTTTTTCTTTTCTTTTTTTCTTTCTTCTGTTTTCTGATTTGTTCTTCATCTTCCCCCTGCATGTTTTTGACAGAGGTCACCTGAGTGTGCTCGGTTCTCCAAGGCTTAATTAAAACGCCGATCCTATTTTATTATTTTATGAATAAAATAGCCTATTTCGGCCTCAGTCTGTGTAATTACCCGCATTCCGCCGGTTAATCCTCGTGTTTTCTGCTTCCAATTCAAATCAAGTGGCGCTAATCTGGCGTGTGATTATGAGAGGCGCGAGGCCCCGCGGCTCGCGCTAAACGGGGCCGCGCCGGAAAATTAAACGGCGACAACCGGATCCGTCACGCGCTGACATTTGAAAACAATAAATAATTTCAGTTTTCAATTTGCTGCGCGTGGCGCGAGTCCGCACATCCGGATCGAATCTCATTTCCTCCGCAGTTCATCTGCGGGTCAACGAGCGGAGCCACAAACTAAAACTAAAACTATAACTAAAGGCTAACTAAAACTAAAATTAAAACTAAAATCAATATTCACACCAGGCGCCACTTCAAAGGTTCTCAAAGTTGGTGCGGGGACCCCCAGGGGCCCTGAGGGTCCTGCAGGGGACCGGGCTCCTCGAACTTTTCTCTCGGTGTTTGTTCCAGCATCACGGACCGAAACGTCACGTCAGGATTTCAGATTAGAAACACAGACTTCTCCTCATTTTGTTGCTGATTTTCGAGTCATCTTATTTGACTAATTTCTTGCAAATTTTGTGTCATTTCTTGCTAATTTGCTTCTTGCTCTTTTTCCCACGTTTTAGAAAGAAAATCAAGTAAATCAAAGAAATCAGCGGGAAAGTGATTAATTCATCAGAGAATTAGGGGAAAAATAGCAAAAAGTAGAACATTTTCAAAAAATTCTTGAAAAATGACAAGAAAAGAACATTTCTAACAGTTAAACTGGTGTGACTTGCTGTGTCCAAAGCAGAACCTCCCCGTCCTGATCCGAGGCTCTGTGTTCTCGCTCCTGGAGGTGTCTGGGTCCTCCGCAGAGTTTAGGGCTGTGGTTGCTCAGCTGCTGCGGCTCAGGCCAGCGGCTGTTTAAACACCAACCGGCTGCACCGCACAAAACCACCGAGCCAGACGCCGCGCACAGCAAAACTCCAGAGAACAGACAGACAGACAACCCAGAACAACCCAGAACAACCCAGAACAACCCAGAACCCAAACCAGAAACAGGTCAGTTCAAAGCAGAACCTTCCAGCCTCCTCATGCTCGGCTCTGAGCTGCAGAACCCATCTGAAGGGCTGAGTCCAAAACACATTTCTCTATTGAAATGTTCAGATGTTCTAAAAAAAAAAAAAAAAAAAAAAATAGATTCAGAGTTGTATAATTTAAGCAGAACGTTCCAGTGTCAACTTTTATTTTAACTCAATGCCAGCCTTCATGACCTGAAAAAAAAAGAAGAAAAAAAAAAGAAAAGAAAAAACACTGAAAAAGATTCTTGATTCGGAGAAGAGGTTAGAAGAAGAGTTCTTTGAGGAACCAGAAATCCATTCAGAATGATTTCTGGTTCCTCAGAGATTTTTTCATAGGTCTTTGAAGCACCTTTGAGGATTTGGCGAAGAACAATTTAAAGAAATGGTTCTCTGCCGCTGTGAAGAACTATTTTCAGTTCTAGATGACGCCATAATTAGCCTTTTAAGAAATGAGAAAGAAGAGTTTCCCGTTCCTTTTCTCTGTCTTCTCTGAGGAACCATGGCTGGTTCCTCAGAGAACTGTCTGAGGCACCTTGAAACCATTTAAAGAAATGATTCAAGAACCATTCCAGCAGGTACCTTTATTTAGAGGCGGCAGTACAGGGACATGACTCTGAGAACTGAGGGGCTTCCTGACTTTTGCTTTTCGTTTTATATGTGATTTACTTCCTGCTGCTGCCTGCGCTGGCTGTCCCGCCTGTTGTCAGAGCGGCTGACGGACGAGACGTTCAGGACGTCCCAGGATGAGTCAAAATACTGAAATGTCCTCACATATTAGCAGGTAGGTGCATGTGCACGTGAGCGTGTGCACGTGTACTGGTGCTGTTGTTGCATGCGGGCGTGCTCGGTGTGCAGCGTGCTGACACACCAGGTGAGGGTTCCCTGCCTCGGTACCGTCCTGACCCCGCGCGGTTCCATGTGAGGAACGCTGCCATGGAACCTGCAGAAAAGTAGAGCTGGTGCTGATAGAGAGGGTTTGACTGGCTGTTGCAGCAGCCAGAGGAACAATATTTCCTGTGATGAACAGACATTAAAGCGACGGGCCCGGCCGGCCGCTCGGTGCCACCCAGCCTTCAGTAATATGGGACATATGTTCCCGGCGGGGTAGTGTGGGACGGGGCCCTCCGGCGGCTCGGGGCCCCACATCATTTCTAGTTAGCGCATCTAAAGCCCTGGCCCTTTCTCTGGCCTTATGGAGGAAAATGTCGGCCACAATACGACGGCCCTCGGCCCTTTCTTCCCCTCGCCTTTCATTCCCCAGCTAGAAAGCCAGGAGCAGGGGCCCGGGGACCCTAATGCCTTTTGATGGGGATTGAATTAATTATCTCCAATAACACAATTGTGCTTGGCCAACGAAAAGAGCAAAGCAATACCCTCCAGAATCACAGAGGACAGAAGAATGGAAAAGAATGGAGGATTTTCAAAGGGAGTGAGAGAGAGAGAGAGAGAGAGAGAGAGAGAGAGAGAGAGAGAGAGAGAGGTCTCAATCCCAAATCTGCTTTAAGAAGCAGCTGCTTTTCCATTAAAAATTATACGGAAGAAGTTTATTAGGGCTTTGTGTGCTGGTAATATGCCTCGGCCGGGAAGGGTTGGTGGTCCAGGCTGTCGAGGGTGTGTGTGTGTCTTCATTACAGAGCCTGTGCGCGCGTGTGTGTGTGTGTGTGTGTGTGTATGTGTGTGGTGGAGTGATTGGCAGGGCTTTCTTGGCTGTATCAGCAAGGCTGGTTAACGGACAAACTTCACCAAAGCTGCAGGTTTAACTAGATTCTGTGAATATAAATATAAATATAAATGTATATCTACATGTGTATTTCCACAGGCGTGAACACAGCATCTAAACCACAACACACACACACACACACACACACACACACCGTCCCAGCTAAAATCTGCTTTTTGGAAAATGACAGGCAATATTGTGGCAAAGCTTTAAATGAAAAATAACTGAGCTCCCAGAGCAAACACTAAATGTGCCATTATTGCTGCTGCCGCCTCTGTTGTGGCTTTTATTAAAGTATTTATTAAAGTATTTATTACAGTGTTTACCTGCAGGTGCAACACACCCCTGTTCTGTTACCTGTAAGGAATACACCTCTTTACATAAGACTCTGTTAAACTCAGATGACATGGAGGAAATAAATCATTTTAGAAACAGGGACACTCTAAAGCCAGGAGTGAAATATACTGAAATGAAAATGATGACATTTTAATTTGAAAAAGCATCTATGAAACATTAAATTAACTCACAAACGCCTTACCTTGATGGATAGATGGGTGATGGATGAATAGATGGATGATGATGGATGGAGGAAGTGGGAAGTGAGGGATGAGTAAAAATATTTGGCGTCGTCATGGTGACTGGATCAGCCTTCCTCCAACAGTCCATTCAGCTCTCAGCCCACTGGAGCCAGTTTAATTAAAACCAATAAAAACTTGTTTTGTTGTCCACTTAACCAGACCCCTCCACACACACACACACACACACACACACACACACACACACACACACACACACACACACACACACACACTCACAAAATACAACACTTTGATTTTTAAAATGAAAACATGGTGCAAGGTGAAAAGACTGAAGCTGAAAAACATTTAAATACAACAGAAACAGTGAAGCAGAGACATTAAAGTCCCATGAAATGAAATCACATGACCTCTATTTCCTGTCAAACTCAGCATCTTAAACAGTGACATCATAATCATCTCTCCCAGACTTCCTGTTTCAACAGGAAATACATCAAATAAAGAAAATTTCATGGGGGCTTTAAATGCATAAAACTTCCAACCAACCAGCCGGTCAGTTAGTGAAATGAGCTTCTGTGATTGGGTGGAGCAAAAGCCTGCAGACTTCTGGGTAAACATGAGGGAAAACCACAGAAGAAGAACACTGTCTGACATGTAAACTTTACATTTCTTTGTACAATAAATAATTGTGTTTATTTTAACTTTGTATGCAGCGGCAGGGGGCGTGGCCACACACACTCGCTGTTTTCATCCAGGTGTGCTGGGCATTAAAGGGCGGGGCATATCCCACCACACCTGTTTATGCTTAGGAGATATGTTGTAGTGTTTGGTCTTGTGGCGTTAACACTCACCGTCCAATCACCACCCACCACCCACTCACCAGCCAATCACCAGTGACCAGCCAATCACCAACCACATCCACTCAGCAGTGAACCACCAGCCAATCACCAGCCAATCACCAAACACCAGCCAATCACCAACCACATCCACTCACTAGCGAACCACCAGCCAACCACCAACCAATCACGAACCATTAGCCAACCACCAGCCAATCACCAACCACCAGCCAACCACCAGCCACTCACCAGCCAATCACCAAACACCAGCCAATTACAAACCACCAGCCAATCACGAACCATTAGCCAACCACCAGCCACTCACCAGCCAATCACCAACCACCAGCCAACCGCCAGCCACTCACCAGCCAACCACCACCCACTCACCAGCCAATCACCAACCACCAGCCAACCGCCAGCCACTCACCAGCCAATCACCAGCGACCAGCCAATCACCAGCCAATCACCAACCACCAGCCAATTACAAACCACCAGCCAATCACCAGCGACCAGCCAATCACCAACCACATCCACTCAGCAGTGAACCACCAGCCAATCACCAGCCAATCACCAAACACCAGCCAATTACAAACCACCAGCCAACCACCAACCACATCCACTCACTAGCGAACCACAAGCCAACCACCAGCCAACCACCAACCAATCACGAACCATTAGCCAACCACCAGCCAACCACCAGCCAACCACCAGCCAATCACCAACCACCAGCCAACCACCAACCACCAGCCAACCACCAGCCAACCACCAGCCAATCACCAACCACCAGCCAACCACCAACCACCAGCCAACCACCAGCCAACCACCAGCCAATCACCAACCACCAGCCAACCACCAACCACCAGCCAACCACCAGCCAATCACCAACCACCAGCCAACCACCAGCCAACCACCAACCACCAGCCAACCACCAGCCAACCACCAGCCAATCACCAACCACCAGCCAACCACCAACCACCAGCCAACCACCAGCCAATCACCAACCACCAGCCAACCACCAACCACCAGCCAACCAGCAGCCAATCACCAACCACCAGCCAACCACCAACCACCAGCCAACCACCAGCCAACCACCAGCCAACCACCAACCACCAGCCAACCACCAGCCAATCACCAACCACCAGCCAACCACCAACCACCAGCCAACCACCAGCCAATCACCAACCACCAGCCAACCACCAACCACCAGCCAACCACCAGCCAACCACCAGCCAATCACCAACCACCAGCCAACCACCAGCCAATCACCAACCACCAGCCAACCACCAGCCAATCACCAGCCAATCACCAACCACATCCACTCACTAGTGAACCACCAGCCAATCATCAATCACCAGCCAATCACCACGGTGGCCATGGCGGCTCCGGCGGCTCCGGCGGCTGACAGCGAGGCGGCTGACAGCGAGGCGGCTGACGGCGGCTGACGGTGGCTGACGGTGAGGTGGCTGACGGTGGCTGACGGTGGCTGACGGTGGCTGACGGCTCCGGCGGCTGGACTGAAATCGTCTCAGTTTTTTCTGAATTCTTCATAAAATTTGTGTCTTTTGAGTTTGTTGATGACGACGTCACAATACGAGGTTTTTCTGTCAGGACAACAGACATACGAGCTACAGCAGATAGCAAGCTCTCTTAATGATTTCATGCAAGTTACAACAAGATCAGAGAGATCGATGTCGCCCACACACACACACACACACACACACACACACACACACACACACACACACACACACACACACACACACACACAGCCTCTCCCAGGTGGCGTCAGAAGTTGGGAGCTCCAACAAACTGAGTCTTTCTTCTGGACAAGGAGGATTAGCGGCTGCAGAAACACCCACCGGATTAAAACCAGGACACCCAAGTTGTCACGTCGCCATGACAACCAGCCTGGGGGGAGGGGGGCTGCTGCTGGAGAGGGTCTCACAAAAACACATTCATACAGACACACACGAACGTATAGACAGAAACACAGCAAGCACGAGGTAGACACACACACAGACACACACACACACACACACACAGGCTGAAGGACGTGCAGGAGGGTGAGGTGAGACAGACAGACAGACAGACAGACAGACAGACAGACAGACAGGCAGACAGACATCAGGAACCCTAAAACATAAGAATGCAGTGATTTTGTGTGTGTGTGTGTGTGTGTGTGTGTGTGTGTGTGTGTGTGTGTGTGTGTGTGTGTTTGGACTGCAGCAAAGGTCGACCAATCAGTTCAGTCCCCTGATGTTTGGACAGTATTAGTATGCAAAGCAGAGAGTGTGTATGTCGCTGAGTGTGTGTGTGTGTGTGTGTGTGTGTGTGTGTGTGTGTGTGTGTGTGAATAGGTCGAATGTGAAGTGACTCTTTTCAAGCCGTCAGCTTCATGTTCTCTGCAGGCAGAGCAGCAGATTCAGCAGTTTGTTCAATATGGCTTCCCTCAATAGAAACACACACACACACACACGCACACACACACACACACACAGAGAGAGGCACACACACATGCACACACACACACTGGTGGGAGGAAACAGTCGAGTTTGGACTTTCACAGTGAGTTCAACATGAGACAAGAATTAAAACAAAAGACAATAAACATCACTCACACACACACACACACACACACACACACACACACACACACACACACACACACACACACACACACACACACACACACACACACACCATGTCACCATAGTAACGCAGCATCAGGTGTGTGTGATCAGGGTTAGAACCAGAACATGTTCAGTTGTTGTTCTGTAACATTTTTTCATTTCTATGTTCCTAATGATGCTCATGTGTTCTCTGCTCTGATTGGTCAATCATACACACCTGCCGGCTTCTTGTTTGTCCTGTGTGTGTGTGTGTGTGTGTGTGTGTGTGTGTGTGTGTGTGAGTGTGTGTGAGTGTGACATGTTCTGTCTCTTGTTCCTCACTGTGCGCTGCAGCATTTCAGCAGCAGAACACAACAGAACATGTGAATGAGTTCCTTCAAGTCCCAAACACGAAACGTCGCCTCATCTGTTCCAGGAGCCGATGGGAACGCTCCCCGGGGTTCCCTGCATGTTCCCAAAGGAACGTTCTGCTGTGACTGTATGGATGCACAGGGAACGCTCACCATGTGCTGTGTAAAGGAACGTTACGTCCAAATGTTAAAAGAACATTCCTCAAAGTTCCCTTAAAGTTAAGGCAACAGATTTTGTTTTTTACCTGCAGGGATGAAAGGGAAACATTGCCGATGTTCTCAGAGCTCACCATGACAGAACACCGCATCCAAATATCAGAGGAACCAATGTTCCCAAAATTAATTCATTCATTTTCCAAACCGCTTATCCTCACAAGGGTCGCTGGAGCCCATCCCAGCGCTCACTGGGCGGGAGGCAGGGAGACACCTGGGACAGGTGGCCAGTCCATCACAGACAAACAGTGACATCCACACCTAGGGACAATTTAATATCTCCAACTCACCTGACCTGCAGGTCTTTGGACGGTGTGAGGAAACCGGAGCGCCTGGAGGAAATCCACACAGACACGGGAGAACACGCAAAGGACCCTGGGTGGCCGGCCGGGAATCAAACTTGGGACCTTCTGACTGTGAGGTGCCAGTACTAACCACTGCACCACCGTGCCGCCCTGCTACCACAGCGACATTATAATATTGCAAACTTTTTAAATTTTGGAACCAGTATAACCAAAGTTCCCATACGTTCCCTGTTAGTAGGCATCAAAATGAGCCCAAGCTTTTTTGTTTTGTTTTGTGCAAAAAACATAAGTGTTCAACTGGATAAATAACAAAGCGGCAGCAGCTGGATTGTTTATTTAATTTTTTGTATTTCACACCTTGTCTTTGTAAAACTCCTGTTCTCGATATTAACCTAACCCTTATGGAGGTTTTATGTAGGTTATGTAGGTTTGTGTGCATATATTTGTATATATG
>NC_044001.1:185000-197500 GCF_902150065.1 Myripristis murdjan | reverse complement strand
CAGCTGGAAGTGGGATTATTGCAGATATTCCACCATCAGCTGGAAGTGGGATTATTGCAAAGTGGAAGCCTTTAGGAACCACAGTGACTCGGCCACCAGGGGGCAGCACCACGTAAAGTCACAGAGCGGGGTCACCGAGCGCCGAGGCTCATAGTGCGGAAAAGAGTCCGACGCTCTGCCACCTCAGTACCTGCAGAGCTCCAGACCTCCTCTGGCATCAACATCAGCACAGAAACTGAGCCGGGAGCTTCATGGCCGAGCGGCCACACGCCAGCCTCACGTCACCGAGCACGACGGCGAGCGGCCGCACGCCGGCCTCACCTCGCCGAGCACGACGCCGAGCACGACGCCAAGCATGACGCCGAGCGGCCGCACGCCAGCCTCACCTCGCCGAGCACGACGCCGAGCGGCCGCACGCCAAGCACGACGCCGAGCGGCGGACGGAGCGTAGTAAAGCACGCTGCCGCCGGACTCTGGAGCGGCAGAAACGTGTTCTGCAGAGCGACCAATCAGGCTCCTCTATGTGTCGGTCTGATGGACGAGTCTGGGTTTGGGGAACGCCAGGAGAACGTTCCCTGCCTCCAGGAGAACGTTCCCTGCCTGGGTTTGGGGAACGCCAGGAGAACGTTCCCCGCCTCCAGGAGAGCGTTCCCCGCCTCCAAGAGAGCGTTCCCCGCCTCCAGGAGAACGTTCCCCGCCTCCAGGAGAACTTTCCTCGCCTCCAGGAGAGCGTTCCCTGCCTCCTCCAGGAGAGCGTTCCCTGCCTCCAGGAGAGCGTTCCCTGCCTCCTCCAGGAGAGCGTTCCCTGCCTCCTCCAGGAGAACGTTCCCTGCCTCCAGGAGAACGTTCCCCGCCTCCAGGAGAACGTTCCCCGCCTCCAGGAGAACGTTCCCTGCCTGGGTTTGGGGAACGCCAGGAGAACGTTCCCTGCCTCCAGGAGAGCGTTCCCTGCCTCCAGGAGAACGTTCCCTGCCTCCAGGAGAACGCTCCCTGCCTCCAGGAGAACGCTCCCTGCCTGGGTTTGGGGAACGCCAGGATAACGTTCCCCGCCTCCAAGAGAGCGTTCCCCGCCTCCAGGAGAGCGTTCCCCGCCTCCAGGAGAGCGTTCCCAGCCTCCAGGAGAGCGTTCCCCGCCTCCAGGAGAGCGTTCCCCGCCTCCAGGAGAACTTTCCCCGCCTCCAGGAGAGCGTTCCCTGCCTCCTCCAGGAGAGCGTTCCCTGCCTCCAGGAGAGCGTTCCCTGCCTCCTCCAGGAGAGCGTTCCCTGCCTCCAGGAGAACGTTCCCCGCCTCCAGGAGAACTTTCCCCGCCTCCAGGAGAGCGTTCCCTGCCTCCTCCAGGAGAGCGTTCCCTGCCTCCAGGAGAACGTTCCCCGCCTCCAGGAGAGCGTTCCCCGCCTCCAAGAGAGCGTTCCCCGCCTCCAGGAGAACGTTCCCCGCCTCCAGGAGAACTTTCCCCGCCTCCAGTAGAGCGTTCCCTGCCTCCTCCAGGAGAGCGTTCCCTGCCTCCAGGAGAGCGTTCCCTGCCTCCTCCAGGAGAGCGTTCCCTGCCTCCTCCAGGAGAGCGTTCCCTGCCTCCTCCAGGAGAACGTTCCCTGCCTCCAGGAGAACGTTCCCCGCCTCCAGGAGAACGTTCCCTGCCTGGGTTTGGGGAACGCCAGGAGAACGTTCCCTGCCTCCAGGAGAGCGTTCCCTGCCTCCAGGAGAACGTTCCCTGCCTCCAGGAGAACGTTCCCTGCCTCCAGGAGAACGCTCCCTGCCTCCAGGAGAACGCTCCCTGCCTGGGTTTGGGGAACGCCAGGATAACGTTCCCCGCCTCCAGGAGAGCGTTCCCCGCCTCCAAGAGAGCGTTCCCCACCTCCAGGAGAACGTTCCCCGCCTCCAGGAGAACTTTCCCCGCCTCCAGGAGAGCGTTCCCTGCCTCCTCCAGGAGAGCGTTCCCTGCCTCCTCCAGGAGAACGTTCCCTGCCTCCAGGAGAACGTTCCCTCCCTCCAGGAGAACGTTCCCCGCCTCCAGGAGAACGTTCCCTGCCTCCAGGAGAACGTTCCCCGCCTCCAGGAGAACGTTCCTTGCCTCCAGGAGAACGTTCCCCGCCTCCAGGAGAACGTTCCCTGCCTCCAGGAGAACGTTCCTTGCCTCCAGGAGAACGTTCCCCGCCTCCAGGAGAACGTTCCCCGCCTCCAGGAGAACGTTCCCCGCCTCCAGGAGAATGTTCCCCGCCTCCAGGTGAACATTCCCTGCCTCCAGGAGAACGTCCCCGCCTCCAGGAGAACGTTCCCTGCCTCCAGGAGAACGTTCCCCGCCTCCAGGAGAACGTTCCCTGCCTCCAGGAGAACGTTCCCCGCCTCCAGGTGAACGTTCCCTGCCTCCAGGAGAACGTTCCCCGCCTCCAGGAGAACGTTCCCCGCCTCCAGGAGAACGTTCCCCGCCTCCAGGAGAACGTTCCCTGCCTCCCTGCCTCCAGGAGGACGTCCCCTCCCACCAGGAGAACGTTCCCTGCCTCCAGGAGAACGTTCCCCGCCTCCAGGAGAACGTTCCCCGCCTCCAGGAGAACGTTCCCCACCTCCAGGAGAACGTTCCCTGCCTCCAGGAGAACGTTCCCTGCCTCCCTGCCTCCAGGAGGACGTCCCCTCCCACCAGGAGAATGTTCCCTGCCTCCAGGAGAACTTTCCCTGCCTCCAGGAGAACGTTCCCCGCCTCCAGGAGAACGTTCCCTGCCTGAGCGCATTGTGCCGACTGTGCAGTTTGCTGGAGGAGGGCTCACGCTGTGGGCTGGTGTTTCTGGGCTCGGCCTCGGCCCCTCAGCTCCACTGAAGGGAAATCTGAACGCTTCAGCTCACCGACACATTTTGGACAATTCTCTGCTTCCAGCTCTGTGGGACCAGTTTGGGGAAGGAAGGCCCTTTCCTGTCCCAGCATGACTGAGCCCCAGTGCACAGAGCAGCTCCATAAAGGCGTGGCCGGCTGAGTTTGGGGTGGAAGAAGTTGAGCGGCCCGCACAGAGCCCCGACCTCAACCCCATCCAACACCTTTGGATCAACTAGAACGCAGACTGGGAGCCGGGCCCTCTGGTCCAACATCAGAGTCTGAGCTCACAAAGGCTCAAAACTCCCACAGACACTCCAACATCTGGCACAAACTCCCACAGACACTCCAACATCTGGCACAAACTCCCACAGACACTCCAACATCTGGCACAAACTCCCACAGACACTCCAACATCTGGCACAAACTCCCACAGACACTCCAACATCTGGCAGAAACTCCCACAGACACTCCAACATCTGGCAGAAAGCCTCCCAGAGGAGTGGAAGCTGATCTCCATATTAAAGCCTCTGGGTTCAGGATGGAGCTCAGAGACGCTCCTGCAGGTGGAGGTGGACCGGGACTGTAGTCCAGAGAGAGTGTGTGTGTGTGTGTGTGTGTGTGTGTGTGTGTGTGTGTGTGAGAGAGAGAGCCTCAGCTGGAAATGTCATTAAAGTCATTTTGGAAACATGGCTGCTGTCTGCTGATAGGCTGGTAATGTTGGTGGCCCCGCCCTCCTCCCTGCTCCACATGATTGGCTGACTGGGACGAAGCAACTGGGGCTGATTCTGATTGGCTCATCTTTCTGGTGACATCATCGAGAAGCTTGTCTGTCTCTGCAGGTCAAAGGTCGAGAGCACATGATCTTTGGTTTGGGACGATCCCTCTGCTAAGGTCACACACACACACACACACACACACACACACACACACACACACACACACACTAACAGGTCTAACAGGTCATCACAGGAAACCTGAAATCTTCTGGTCCCTTTATGCAGACATGGTGTGTGTGTGTGTGTGTGTGTGTGTGTGTTTGTGTGTGTGTGTGTGTGTGTGTGTGTGTGTGTGTGTGTTTGTGTAGTAAAACCCAGACTCTTTATGATGCTTTCACACCATCAGGGGTGACTCTGAAGGTTCTCTCTCTCTCTCTCTCTCTCCCACACACACACCCACACACCCACACCCACACACACACACACACACACACACACACGGGGCTGTTTGCGTTCTCGGAGCTAAATGTTCCGTCTGTGTTTACCTCTCTCTCTCTCTCCTTTACATTCTTTATTCTCTCTCTTCCTTTCATCTGATTGGTCGTGCCTGGACACAAAGAGGAGAGGGAATCCTCTCAGCAAACACACACACACACACACACTTAAGCACACATGCATATATGCACACAGGCGTGCACGTGCGTGTGCATGTGGCAGTGTCAACAGTTCACAGTGAGCCGGTGTTTGTTCTCTCTGCTCGGCTCCTTTCAGCTCCAGAAGAAAACCCACCAAACGTTTAGAGTCCACACGGAGACCAATTCTTTAAATGCAACTTTATTTATTCCTAAAAAACGTTTCAACGAGTCTCCGTCCGCACAGGAACGCAAAACGTGCAAAGCAGGAAGTGACATCACATGGCTGAGTGTGAAAGCGGTGTTGTCATTGTTCGAGCCCCCGGCTGCGGCTGAACGACGACCCGCACGTCTGAACCTGCTGGGCTGTGGCCACGCCAGCGCCGCGTCACGCTGCTTCACGCCAGCGCCGCGTCACGCTGCTTCACGCCAGCGCCGCGTCACGCCAGCGCCGCGTCACGCCGCCGCTTCACGCCAGGTGGACAGGAACGCTCACGTCCTTTGGACGGTGGAGACAGAGCTGCAGCACTGAGCTCAGGGAGGAGGCAAACCGCCTTCAGGCTGTGACACACGGCGCCGTGGGTCATGTGACACGCGGCGGCGTGAGTCATGTGACACGCGGCGGCGTGAGTCATGTGACACGCGGCGGCGGGGGTCACGTGTGGCGGCGGGGGTCAGGTGACGCGGCGGCAGACGGCGTGCCGACGGGCTGAGCTGGCAGCTCTTCGGTCTGAGAAAATGAAACTGTCGACTGGAGCTGCTGCCAAACAGAAGCCACACAATGTGTCTGTCTGCCTGTCTGTCTCTCAGCCTGTCTGTCTGCCTGTCTGTCTCTCAGCCTGTCTGTCTCTCAGCCTGTCTGTCTGCCTGTCTGTCTCTCAGCCTGTCTGTCTCTCAGCCTGTCTGTCTGCCTGTCTGTCTCTCAGCCTGTCTGTCTGCCTGTCTGTCTCTCAGCCTGTCTGTCTCTCAGCCTGTCTGCTGGCCCACTGCCAAAACACACACACACACACACACACACACACACACACACACATCATGTACATCATATACATAGCACATTAGACACAGCACATAACACATGTAATATAAGACATAACACACACACACACACACACACACACACACCTTATAAGGCGTGGCCTGCTGAGGCTGACCTCAGGTCAGCTGCTGCTCGGACAGTTTGGCCGGCTCAGCTGTTCATAAAACACACAGATTAATAATCTGTGTGCGGGACGAGGCGCTGCTCGTCAGGCTCAGGACCTTCAACACGACCTGACATCATGTGTGCCGGTCGTCGTGGCAACCGCATGGCAAATGATGTAAATGTGCTCTAAGATACGATAAGATATATGAGAACACATTTACATGTAATTTACATTTTAGCTGAACATCTGAACATCCACTGAGCCCGGGCTCCCGGTCAGCAGGACGACAGCAGCCGGGAGGTCAGAGGTCAGAGGTCAGAGGTCGGGCTGGGTTAGGGTCAGGCGGTGCAGTCGACCAGCAGATGAAAATATCATCGTCCAAAGTGCCCGGTGGAAAATATGACACATGATTAAAGGTGCAGTCGGCTGTCTGTCTGTCTCCCACACACACACAAGCTGCTGTCTCCAGATTGGTTGAGGCTCAACACTCAGCTAAAAGCTTCAGCCAATCAGCAGTCAGGATTCTACATAATGAGCCTCGTTTTGTAGCAAGAAACCAAAATGATTTGTGTTTTTTTAAATGAACTAACGTTTCTGATTACTTTGAGCTGCACGGTGAGCTGCTCTGAACCAACTGTTTCTGCTGCTCCTGCTCAGGGCTCAGGGCTCAGGGGTCAGGGGTCAGGGCTCAGGGGTCAGGGCTCAGGGCTCAGGGGTCAAAACTTTTGACCTTCATCAACACCCAAAAACCTGGTGAGGAAATCCAAACTGCCAAAAACCTGCTGTGTCACTGTCTCCGAGCCCCAGAGCCCAGTCGGGCCGGGACACGTCGGAAAAACAACAGACCTACTGTCTGTTCTGGGCAACTTCCTAGTGCTGGACTTTACATGAGGACACTGAAGGCAACACGAGGGCTGTTTCAGGCGGTAAAAGTCTCGGGTCGTGTCCCGGTCCGCGCTCTAACCGCGCCGGCGAGCGTTCTCACCGTTCGGCTAAACGGAACCCTGTGGATGATGCGTTCATGTTCCGTCTCCAGAACCTGCATGAAGCTGCGAGCCTCGTGGTTCTGGTGTAAAAACACTACAGAACATCTGGCCTGCAGTTCCTCTGCTGGGCCGGAACCTGAGAATATCAGCGGCCATATTGGCTGAACAAAAAAACAAACAAACAAACAAACAAACAAAACAAAACAAAACCCTTTTTTTTAAAAAAAAAGAAAAGCCATCACAGTAACTGCAGCAGTGAGTTCAGCGCCGGCTCTTATCTTTGTACCTTCACATCCAGCATTCAAAGCCAGTGGGCTGACCTGTGATAGGCTCGCAGCGCCTGAAGCTCCGCCTCCAGACGCCGTCTGTCCTCCACGGCGCCGTCTCTCTCGCTCTGAAGCCTCAGCAGCTCTTCCTGAAAACACAACAACATCCTCACATCAGCAACGGCAGGAGGTCAAAGGTCATGCAGGTCAGGTTCTGTCACTGCGCGGGGCCCCCAGCAGGAGGGCCAGCAGCGCCACAGCCCAATTTAATCATCAGACCCTAACCTTCAATCACTGTTAACCTTTTTTTGCAGATTGTTGTATTTTTAATTTCTTACTAATTTGCTCCTCACTTTTCTCGCTGCATGTTTTTGGATAAATCCAGGAACTGTCCCGAACCTGTGACCCTCCAGTGACGGGACGGCCTGTCTCTGTGGTGTGAGTGTGTGTGTGCATGAAACCAGATGGAGAGAACAGGACCGCCTCTGTCAGGTTTGACCCCCACCCCACCCCCCCCACCCCCACCCCCACCCCCAACCACCCCCTTTATGCTAATTAGATCCCTCAAGGTCTCTGAGTCAAAGTGGGACATCAAAAGAGAGTCAATATGTGTTTTCTCCAGCGGGGCCGGAGGAGACACCGAACGCACTTCAAAGAGCCGGCGCCTTTAATCAGAATCATTTCCAAATTAGCCTCGGTAAGCAGGACAGACGCCGCGCTGACCTTTAGCGTGACGAGTGAAGGTCGCCGGGGAGGAGCCCACCTGACCTTTAACATGAGGAGTTAAAGGACCAGTTCATCCCAAAATGGAAAATTCTGCATTTTCCCCGTCTGTTGAAGAGACATTGAAGTTGGCAGGACAGCGAATGCACCGCGGTGCCCCTGAAGCTCCACCCTCACAAACCCCCGACAGATCTGTGTTGTTCCAGATCGACAAAAAAGAAGTGACAGGAACATTTCCCCAAACAGCTCGTGCCCTTGGTTCCTCTGGGTTCCACCTCTGGGTTCCACCTCTGGGTTCCACCGCTGTGTTAAGGAGCTGAATGAGGAGAACACACAGATCCTCCCTGAAAGGAGAGGAGAACATTGGGATCATTTGTGGACCAGCAGCTGTCAACTCAAGTTTATTCTCTAGAGGATCTTCTTGACCCAAATCAGAACTAGAAAAGCTTCCATTGGTTACACAGAGGCATAACGTCCAATCAGATGCTTGGATTCCACCAAATTTAACAGGAAACTCCGTCACGGGCCGAGGAAGACGTGCCAAACTTTTCACAGCCCTTGGCCAAAGGGGGCATGACAGAGGGTGTGGCCTATCACAAAAAGGTCATAATGTCAAAACAGATTCTCGAGTCGCCACAAAACTGTGAGCAGGTGAGTCAGAACACCTGAGGTCCAGCAGGGCCGGTCCGGTCCAGCAGGGCCGGTCCAGCAGAGCCGGTCCAGCAGGGCCGGTCCAGCAGGGCCGGTCCAGCAGGGCCGGTCCAGCAGGGCCGGTCCGGTCCAGCAGGGCCGGTCCAGCAGAGCCGGTCCAGCAGAGCCGGTCCAGCAGGGCCGGTCCAGCAGAGCCGGTCCAGCAGGGCCGGTCCGGTCCAGCCGGTCCGGTCCAGCAGGGCCGGTCCAGCAGGGCCGGTCCGGTCCAGCAGGGCCGGTCCAGCAGAGCCGGTCCAGCAGAGCCGGTCCAGCAGGGCCGGTCCAGCAGAGCCGGTCCAGCAGGGCCGGTCCGGTCCAGCCGGTCCGGTCCAGCAGGGCCGGGCTGCACTGGAGGACAAAAAAATGATTCCTGTGGCCCAAATAAGGCCAGAGAGGAGCGCTGGCAGAAAGCTGCTCCCCTCCATTTTGTTTCTGTGTTCAGGCCTCAACCTGTCCTGCAGGATCCCTGCACCTCACCTCACATCACCTCACATCACCTCACCTGACCTCACCTGACCTCACCTGACCTCACCTCACATCACCTCACCTGACCTCACCTGACCTCACCTGACCTCACCGCACCTCACCTCACCTCACCTCACCTCACCTGACCTCACCTGACCTCACGTGACCTCACCTGACCTCACCTCACCTGACCTCACCTGACCTCACCTGACCTCACCTGACCTCACGTGACCTCACCTCACCTCACCTGACCTCACCTCACCTCACCTCACCTCACCTGACCTCACCTCACATCACGTCAGGATCCAGTGAAGTCACTGCAGCTGATGTGATGTCAGGCCTGTGTGGGACAGACTGGTGTTTTGGTTCCAGCAGCCAATAAGCAGCGAGCATCAGAATCTCCCTCAGAGGGGGGCGGAGCTGCTGTGGATTATTAATCTGGGATTTTGTGTCTGATATTCAGGGTCAGATTTAAAGGGTTAACAGACGCATCACCTGAGGCCAACAGGAGGAAAGGTGATGTGGAGCTGAGACTCTGAGCAGAACCTGGTCCAGAGCAGGTGATGTTCGCAGCATCTGTTACCATGGCGATGAAGCCGGGTCAAAGGAGAGCCGCCTTCGTGACACGACAAACTGTTGAGACTCAACACACCTGGCCAGGTAAGACCACCTTGTCCAGCCCTCTGGCCACCTGTTTATTCTGTGGAGCTGAGAGGCCCCGCCTCCTGCCGCCAGATATCATGAGGAAACGCCAGAATGAAAACAAGACTCCTATTCAGATGAATGAGAGGGCCAATTAATTAATTAATTAAGCACTGAGCAGACAGTGGGAAATCTGTTCGTGGCATCAGATCTGCTGGTAACCATGGCAACCTGACAGTAACAACAACAAGCGGCTCCATAATATCAATCAATTAATCTCCCTCTGCGCCAGCTCATAAAAGAGGAAGACGTAATCATCTTCAGACTCAAACGTGTGACCTCCGGCCGCCCTGCGCCGACCTCCAGCTGACCTTTGACCTCCGGCTGCTCTGAATGTAAAGGTCTGGGCGGGTTTCAGCTCGTCCCGCCGGCTCGGCTCGCGGCGCCGGCGGCTAATTTAACGACAGCTGTTCGTGTTTCTGTTGAAAATGAGAAACCCTCCAGGCTCTAATCCCCAGAGCCCCGTCCTAATTAAGGGGCTTTATGGAAAAACCGAGTGCTACATTAATAACAAAATTTAATATATTTCTTAATAAGATAACAGACGAAGACGAAGCCTGCGAGATGAAGGGAGAGAGAGCAGTTTTATAAAGCTCCTGCTGGACGCTGACGCTCCTCCCGCCTCAAACAGAACAAAAAAAAAAAAAAAACACCCTTCAAAAATTGTGCGACATCATGCAGCTTCACTCTGCCAGCAGCACAATCTGACCAATGTGATCTGAGAGGCTTCATCATCATCATCATCATCATCATCATCATCTTCATCATCATCATCATCATCATGGCCGTGTGGCTGAGCTTTGTTCAAACCCCCAGAACTTTATTATAAATTCTACTTTTCTACAAACATGAGCTGCTGACTTCCAGGGAAACGTGTCTGAAGTGATGCAGAAGACATGCAGATCTGCTCTATGTGATGTGATTCTGCAGCGTCTCTGAGCCGCCGGGTGCCGGCACACCTTAAGGACTTCAGGATTCCTTCTGATTTCTGTTACTGACAACGTTAAGGCAAACTAAAACTGAAAACCTCATTCACTCACTTTAATATTTGTTTAATACATTATTTAACTTCAATTGGTGCAAAACATTTTTCCCGTGGAAACTATCAGCAAAAACTGCTGAGGAAGAAAATATTTTCCTTAAAATACTTCGAACAACCGGATGTTGGATGTGACATCAGAAGCAGCACATTTCCCTCATATTTTCCCTTAAATTAATGTTAAGAAAAAGAAAAGAGAAGTCACCTCCAGAGCCTCTCCACATGTTCTTAATGTTCTGTGAGTGTGTGTGTGTGTGTGTCTGTGTGTGTGAGTGAGTGTGTGTGTGTGTCTGTGTGTGTGTGTGTGTGTGTGTGTCTGTGTGTGTGTGTGTGTGTGTGTGTGTGTGTGTGTGTGTGTTGCTGGATGCCCAGATATGTTGGTTTGACTGTGAAACTTGAACTCTTCTCCCAGAAATCAGAGCAAACTAAAGCAGAGGATCTCCTGAAGCTTCCATCATCAACCAAACCTGCACGTTCTCATCTGAATGTCCAAGAGCAACACACACACACACACACACACACACACACACACACACACACACACACAAACAGGTCAAACTGGTTTAAACTGGTTTAAACTGGTCAAACTGGTTTAGACCTGTTTACCTGGTCTGAACCGTGTCAGTCCAGGTAAACTGGTTCCTCCACAGGAATTGATGGTCTGAAGCCCTCCAGCTCTTCTTCTGTGGTGTTTCTGTGCCACAGTGTGTTTGTACCCAGCAGGTCGCAGGTTTAAGTCCCTGCCCTTTGAGCAAGGCAGCGGACAGCAGGGGGCGCTGCAGCCCTGCTCTCCTCCCAGCACAACAATATAATATTTTAATATTTAATAGTTTTCATGGCCCAATACACACTGACAACAACTCTGTCCCATCTGCATCCTGACAACACTCACACACACACACACACACACACACACACACACACACACACACACAGTGTCCCGGCGACCCTGTTTGAATAACAAGTTGTTGGCAAACACTCTGCAGCGTCGCCGCGGCAGGTTGGCATGGCGATGGACCAGACATCCCATAATCTACATTCAACACAGGAGGCTGGCCAGTTAATATGCAAGGCTGGGTGTGTGTGTGTGTGTGTGTGTGTGTGTGTGTGTGTGTGTACCTTGTCAGCTCTCTGCTGAACCAGATCCTGCTCCAACTGCTTACTCTGAGAGAGAGAGAGAGAGAGAAAGGGAGGGAGAGAGAGAGAGAGAGAGAGGGAGAGAGAGAGACTTAACGTACTGGCAAGTACACACACACACACACACACACACACACACACACACACACACACACCTTGAGGAATATTCAGATGCTGAAAGCCATTCAACAGAATAAATGTTGAGCAGAACTGAACAGAGTAGATGTGCAGGGATCGAACCACAGAACCAGAATGAATAGAACTGATCAGCTGGACGACTTCACTGTGTGTGTGTGTGTGTGTGTGTGTGTGTGTGTGTGTGTGTGTGAGGGGGGTATGTGGGGGGGGCTATAAGTCATTGTGACAGTACAAAGAAAGACTGTTTGGTCTGGAACACACACACTGTTTTTCTAGACTGGATGACCAACAGTGAGAGAGTGTGTGTGTGTGTGTGTGTGTGTGTGTGTGTGTGTGTGTGTGTGTGAAAGAGTGTGTGTGTGTGTGTGTGTTTGGGCTGGGTTGTGAAGGTGTTATTTTTGTCTGCAGAGAAAGAGGAAACGGCGTGGTGTGTGTGTGTGTGTGTGTGTGTGTGTGTGTGTGTGTGTGTGTGTGTGTGGTGGAAGGAATGCTGAATGTCCTGGAATGTCCACATGGTGGTTTGTGTTTGTACAGCCTGTCCACTGCTCTGTATGTGTGTGTGTGTGTGTGTGTGTGTGTATGTGTGTGTGTGTGTGTGTGTGTGTATGTGCACGTGTGTGTGTGTGTGTGTGTGTGTGTGTGTGTGTGTGTGTGTGTGTGTGAGTGTGTGTGTGTGAGTGTGTGTGTGTGACACAGAGCATTATGCTAATTGATTTACAGGTGAGCTTCCTCTCATTCAGCTCTGCAGTTTGAGCTGAAACTAACAGGATATGGGAATCGAACCTGTGACCTTTGACCTGAGGAGCCTAATCACCTCCAGAAGGAGCGTTTAATAACCTGTAATAACCTGTAATAACCTGTCATAATGTGTAATTACCTGCCGTGCAGCCTGACGGGCTGGAAGCTGCAGCTGTAATAAGAGGAATATGAGAGAGGGAGAGGCGGTGGGGCGAGCGAGGTAGACGCTGAATGGGGAAGCTGAGGGAGCCGTGCAGCCGGCTTCTCTCTCCCCCGGCTTTCTAATATTTCCCAGAAGTCTCGGCTGCGGCAGAGAC